>NW_025765146.1:54803-249110 GCF_003918875.1 Haliotis rubra | reverse complement strand
TCCTTTTCTTTCTTTTTTCATGGCTGCCCACACTACCTTACCACACTACCACACCATTACCATCACCTACCACACCACCAATAACCACACTACCATACCACACTACCTACTACACACTACCACACCCACACTACTCTTACCACACTACTACACCACCCACACTACCTTACCACCACACTACCTTACTACACTACCACACCACACTACCTCTTACCTTCCACATCTTACCACACTGCCTTACCACACTGCCTTACCACACTGCCTTCACCACACTACCTTACCACTACACTACTTTTATCACACTACCTACCACACTCACCTTTACTGGAACTACCACACACCACACTACCTACACCATAATTACCTGACCACGTATTCACCTTATCATCACTACCTACCACACTACCACACCAAACTAACTTTACCATTGACTACCACACCATAACTACCTGGACCACACTACCTTACCACACTACCTTACCACACCAGGTGTTGACCACTGGCTGCTCAACCTAGAGTAGGCCGTCTATGGTCAGTTGGCCCCGGTAATGGTCACTCACACAGGTAAGCATATGGTGGTCATAACGTGTACGTAATATCATGGTCTGCAGAGTGTGTTTGCTTGTTTGATGAGAACATTTAACTGAGGTGTTTTGTGCGTGTGGTAGCAGTTTATGTTCCTACTCGACACACAGAACATGTCGACACACGCCCGTTATATCTTTT
Organism: Haliotis rubra; assembly: GCF_003918875.1. NCBI lineage: Eukaryota > Metazoa > Mollusca > Gastropoda > Lepetellida > Haliotidae > Haliotis > Haliotis rubra. Next base: position 248,384 of record NW_025765146.1, on the reverse strand, counting down.
ATTGTCGTCATATCTATTCAATTGCATATTCCATAATGGGTATCAAATCTGATAAAATGACGTAACAGGAGAGAGACTGTGTTTTGCAAGCAGTAGTAAAACATAGACCATCTCCATTCTGTGTGTTCGTGTGTGTTGGACTGGGAACTGTCAACTTGTGACTGCAGCCTAGAGGAGGGAGTGAGGAGTGAGTTTAGTTTTTACGCCGCGCTCAGCAATATTCCAGCTATATGGCCGCGGTCTGTAATAATCGAGTCTGGACCAGACAATCCAGTGATCAACAGCATGAACATCGATCTGCACAATTGGGAACCGGTGACATGTGTCCAACCAAGTCAGCGAGCCTGACCACTCTGATCCTGTTAGTCGCCTCTTACGACAAGCATAGTCGCCTTTTGTGGCAAGCAAGGGTTGCTGAAGACCTATTCTACTCCCGGATCTTCACGGGTCGACAGCAGCCTAGATGACCCACAACACCTGTCCACCAAGGAGTTACTGCGGCAGGCTCCTGTGTTGTACATACCATGTAATGTCGACCTTCGTCAGTCTACACGTGTTACGACATTATTACACCATACAATCACAGCGCTCCATGTCTCGCAATCAACGTCGTATCTTGATTAGATTATTCTCTACTAGAAGCGAGGAATCGGGTACGAATCGTGAAGAGACATTATTCGAGCACTGGTTAATGTGTTGTCGGCATAACTCCAGTAAATTCAAACAGCTGGACCAGAAGGGCTCGAAAAATGAAACGCAGATGAACTTCTTTGTGCATAGACACTTTACATGCATATTTGGACATACACAGACAATGTACATCATACACATTGTGAGTTAAACCTGCGTATCTAATCATAATGTGTCTATATAGTGTAAGTTGGCCTGACGTACCTGTCTAATCATCATGAACATTTTGTGTGTTGGCCCTGACATACCTGTCTAATCATCATGAACATTTTGTGTGTTGGCCTGACATACCTGTCTGATCATCATGAGCATTTTGTGTGTTGGCCTGACATACCTGTCTAATCATCATGAACATTTTGTGTGTTGGGCCTGACATACCTGTCTAATCATCATGAACATTTTGTGTGTTTGGCCTGGCATGCCTATCTAATCATCATGAACATTTTTGTGTGTTGGCCTGACATACCTGTCTTATCATCATGAACATTTTGTGTGTTGGCCTGACATGCCTGTCTAATCATCATGAACATTTTGTGTGTTGGCCTGACATGCCTGTCTTATCATCATGAACATTTTGTGTGTTGGCCTGACATACCTGTCTAATCATCATGAGCATTTTGTGTGTTGGCCTGACATACCTGTCTAATCATCATGAACATTTTGTGTGTTGGCCTGACATGCCTATCTAATCATCATGAACATTTTGTGGGTTGGCCTGACATGCCTGTCTAATCATCATGAACATTTTGTGTGTTGGCCTGACATGCCTGTCTAATCATCATGAACATTTTGTGTGTTGGCCTGACATACCTGTCTAATCATCATGAACATTTTGTGTGTTGGCCTGACATACCTGTCTAATCATCATGAACATTTTTGTGTTGGCCTGACATACCTGTCTAATCATCATGAACATTTTGTGTGTTGGCCTGACATACCTGTCTAATCATCATGAACATTTTGTGTGTTGGCCTGACATACCTGTCTAATCATCATGAACATTTTGTGTGTTGGCCTGACATACCTCTCTAATCATCATACGCATATCGTGTTTTGACCTAACAGGGATTTGTGGCACATACAAAGTGGTTGAAACATTTCAAAATGATTTGATACATCGATGGCTGTTTTCTCTTCTCGCCATCACCACAATTATCAGACTCATTGTTAAAAAAATATTTCGTGTTCGTTTAAAAAAAGAACGCATAAGCCATTTTAGAAGAATTTATTGCGTTAGTTTAAGAGCAATTATTTCATGTTATGGCACGTCTAGAGACAAATAGGTCGCCAACACAACAGCAGCCTTTGTTGTTGTGTTTCTGTTTACTTGAGTCAACAAGATGGCGTCAAAGTCAGTACTTTGTATGGCCACCACTGGCAGCAATTACTGCTCGGAACCGTCTCGGCACAGACTGGATAAGTCGACAGAGCCGCTCTTGTGGAATTCTTTCCCACTCTTCCTGCAATGCGATGGTCACTTGTTTTGACATTAACGTAAACGTCGATCGAGGTCTTCCCATAGGTGTTCTATCAAGTTTAGATCTGCTGATCGGGAAGTCCATGGCAAGACGTTGACGTTAGAATTGGCAAGGCAGCGGATCGTGACGCGTGATGTATGTGAAGTAGCGTTGTCATGCTGGAACAACTCTCTGTCGGTCCATAATCGGAAGCATGTGAGGTGCAAGGACTTCAGTAGTTGATGTACCCATTTGCTGTCAAATTCCCCAGAATTACCACTAAATCAGATCTTTGTGTGCTGAATATCTCACCCCACAGCATGCCACTGGATCCACCGAATCCGTCGACCTGTCGAATGCAGTTAGGGGCCAAACGTTCGTTTCTTCGACGGTAAACATGCTGACTTTCATCTTGCTGGTGAAGAAGAAATCGTGATTCATTACTGTACCAGACTCGCCTCCAGTTTCTTACGTTCCAGTTCCGGACTCTACGACACCACCGCAAGCGATTGCGCCGATGGAAGCCTCTCAAAACAGGGGCGACAACTGGCCTTTTGGTCGAATCCCCACTTCACGAAATCGATTCCTGACAGTTTGGTCGGGAATTTATTTCAAACGTTGCAGTCTCCACGGCTGTGTCAAGACTTCAAGTGAGCAACCCGGATGTAGCGTTCCTGGGCTTGGGTGGTAACTCTTGCACGGTCGCTTCTCGGGCGATCTTGGGCGGAATTGGTCTGCAGGAAACGATCCCAAAGGGGAGATATGGTGCTCTGATGAACGTTGAAATATCGGGCACCGCAGACTGCGACTCTCCAGCTTCAAGGCGGCCTATGGCGATGTTTCGATTGGCGGCACTCAGTCGTGGTATGATGATTTCCTATTTTCCAGGCAGAAAAGAATGACAAAATTAAACACAACGTTTGCCGCGTTTTGTCTCTGAAGCTGTTTACAGTCACACAATGAGGACGTTTTGGAAGGAAATAGTAGATGTATATTTGTTTGGTTGTTGCCGCAACTGCACGAGTCTAACATTCTCAAGTTACATATGCGCTTCTTTCTTGAAAAGTGTAGAGTGTGGATGTGCCATCTAGAATGACAGACATGACAATGTTTCAGATTAAAGTTGGTTAAAACACACATTATATTTTGGTTATCACCTGCGCATTATAACTGACAATTTAACTGTATCTACTCGTCAGTTACAGGTGCTCGCACAGTGTTTCTCGGCCTGTTGCTGCCTGCTTATATGTTTATTGCTTTAGCCATTTCTATTATCCACAATTCACTGCATAGCATACACACACGCGCGCACGCACGCACAGCAATCTGTGGAGATAATTATTTACACCCTGGTTACGTTACTCAGCTTTAGCTTGTTTTGGTAGCTTGACAAGTATTGCTGCTAGGTCAGTAGCTTTGCCACTGACTTAACTGCCGAAGGTAATGTAGCAGCTTTGCTGTTACTTGACCTCACCTCTGCTTTCGACTCCATAGACCATGGTCTCCTCCTGATGAGACTTCAATATCACTATGGTATGAAGGACTCAGCCTTACGTTGGATCTCCTCGTACCTCCAAAACAGAATAGAGTTCATACTGATAGGCGATGCCGGATCAAGTAACATTACACTTGAGCATGGAGTGTCTCATGGGTCTGTACTTGGTCCTGTGCTGTTTGTCCTCTACACTGGCAGTATACCTAACATCATTTCCAAACACAGTCTACATCATTCTTATGCAGATGATACACAAAGTTACACCTCTTTTCATCCGGTTCTGGTCAAGCTAGTCAAACTCTCAGACTGTACAGGTGTTCTGAAGTCATGGATGACTGTAAATAGACTAAAATGTAATGATGATAAAACAGAGGCTCTCTTAGTTGGAACTAAACAGCAGCTCAGAAAGTCAGCTGATGAATCTATTTCTGTTTCAAACTCAGAAATTACAACATCACACTGAGTGAAGGGTCTGGGAATACTCCTAGACACCAGCCTGTCCATGGAAGCCAAGATAAATAACCTGTGCAGAACATGCTACTCTCATCATAGAGTGATTGGCAGTATCCATCCTCTTATCACCACAGAATCTGCTCATTCCCTTGTCCGTGCTCTCATTCTCAGCAGACTAGATTACTGCAACAGTCTCTATATTGGCCTGCCTGACACCCTACTTGACAGACTACAAAAAGTCCAGAATACAACCGCCCGCATCGTCAGCCGCCACATTACCCCAGTTCTAAAGCAGCTCCACTGATTACCCGTGAGAGCCAGGATTTAATTCAAGACGCTGTGCCTCACATACAAGTCCCTTCATGGCCAGACTCCATCTTACAATGCAGACCTGACCAACCCCTACAGTCCAGCCCACGAACTTCGCTCACTGCAGCAAAACATTCTCACAGTCTAACTACAGACTTAAAACCTTTGGCTACAGAACGTTCTCCTACTCTTCCCCTGTACTCTTTGACCTCAAACACTCTGGATTTTTTTAATCAAATCTCAAAACTTACCTCTTTGCTCAATAGTATCATCAATAGCCTTAACTGTTTATGCATCATGTACCTATTCATTGTAGTTTTCTATATATTATGTATGTATTTTTGATGTAGTGCCAGGAGCATGCTTACGAGTGTGGATATGTGAGCGTTATAAATATGCACTATTATAATATTATTACTAATTCTATCTATTTTATACTGTCATTGTGATTGTACTACCATTGAATTTGTACTTTCAGTCTTTTTCGCACTGTGATTGTCATTAATTTTTCTGTAATTTGTACTGATTTAATAAGGTAATTTAACAATACAATTGTCAATTATATACCTTTTGTCTGTTGTATTAAACATTTTTACGTACTGCATATTTAAGGGTTTTTTCAACTTTGAAATATGCAAGTGCAAAATGATGATAAGATATGCTTATGGCGTCAACAGATAATATATGTCATATATGTTATACAAATTGTGCAAGTTAACTCAAAATGCCTTACCTTCAAGAAGCGCTGAATATGCAAGTCAGGTCTACACAATATATACTCATGTTGAGTAGATATGCAAGTCAGGTCTACACAATACACGCTTATGCTTAGTAGATAGGCAAGTCAGGTCTACACAAAACATACTTATGTTGAGTAGATATGCAAGTCAGGTCTACACAATATATACTCATGTTGAGTAGATATGCAAGTCAGGTCTACACAATATATACTCATGTTGAGTAGATATGCAAGTCAGGTCTACACAATACATACTCATGTTGAGTAGATTTGCAAGTCAGGTCTACACAATATATACCCATGTTGAGTAGATATGCAAGTCAGGTCTACACAATATATACTCATGTTGAGTAGATATGCAAGTCAGGTCTACACAATATATACTCTTGTTGAGTAGATATGCATGTCAGGTCTACACACCACATACTCATGTTGAGTAGATATGCAAGTCAGGTCTACACAATATATACTCATGTTGAGTAGATATGCAAGTCAGGTCTACACAATATATACTCATGTTGAGTAGATATGCAAGTCAGGTCTACACAATACATACTCATGTTGAGTAGATGTGCATGTCAGGTCTACACAATATATACTCATGTTGAGTAGATATGCAAGTCAGGTCTACACAATATATACTCATGTTGAGTAGATGTGCAAGTCAGGTCTACACAATACATACTCATGTTGAGTAGATATGCAAGTCAGGTCTACACAATACATACTCATGTTGAGTAGATGTGCATGTCAGGTCTACACAATATATACTCACGTTGAGTAGATATGCAAGTCAGGTCTACACAATATATACTCATGTTGAGTAGATATGCAAGTCAGGTCTACACAATACATACTCATGTTGAGTAGATGTGCATGTCAGGTCTACACAATACATACTCATGTTGAGTAGATGTGCAAGTCAGGTCTACACACCACATACTCATATTGAGTAGATATGCATGTCAGGTCTACACACCACATACTTATGTTGAGTAGATGTGCAAGTCAGGTCTACACACCACATACTCATGTTGAGTAGATATGCAAGTCAGGTCTACACACCACATACTCATGTTGAGTAGATATGCATGTCAGGTCTACACACCACATACTTATGTTGAGTAGATATGCAAGTCAGGTCTACACAATACATACTCATGTTGAGTAGATGTGCAAGTCAGGTCTACACACCACACACTCATGTTGAGTAGATGTGCAAGTCAGGTCTACACACCACATACTCATGTTGAGTAGATATGCAAGTCAGGTCTACACACCACATACTCATGTTGAGTAGATATGCAAGTCAGGTCTACACAATATATACTCATGTTGAGTAGATGTGCAAGTCAGGTCTACACAATACATACTCATGTTGAGTAGATGTGCAAGTCAGGTCTACACACCACATACCCATGTTGAGTAGATATGCAAGTCAGGTCTACACAATATATACTCATGTTGAGTAGATATGCAAGTCAGGTCTACACAATACATACTCATGTTGAGTAGATGTGCAAGTCAGGTCTACACACCACACACTCATGTTGAGTAGATGTGCAAGTCAGGTCTACACACCACATACTCATGTTGAGTAGATATGCAAGTCAGGTCTACACAATATATACTCATGTTGAGTAGATGTGCAAGTCAGGTCTACACAATATATACTCATGTTGAGTAGATATGCAAGTCAGGTCTACACAATATATACTCATGTTGAGTAGATATGCAAGTCAGGTCTACACAATATATACTCATGTTGAGTAGATGTGCAAGTCAGGTCTACACACCACATACTCATGTTGAGTAGATATGCAAGTCAGGTCTACACAATATATACTCATGTTGAGTAGATATGCAAGTCAGGTCTACACAATATATACTCATGTTGAGTAGATGTGCAAGTCAGGTCTACACACCACATACTCATGTTGAGTAGATATGCAAGTCAGGTCTACACAATATATACTCATGTTGAGTAGATGTGCAAGTCAGGTCTACACACCACACACTCATGTTGAGTAGATATGCAAGTCAGGTCTACACACCACATACTCATGTTGAGTAGATATGCAAGTCAGGTCTACACAATATATACTCATGTTGAGTAGATGTGCAAGTCAGGTCTACACACCACATACTCATGTTGAGTAGATATGCAAGTCAGGTCTACACAATATATACTCATGTTGAGTAGATGTGCAAGTCAGGTCTACACAATACATACTCATGTTGAGTAGATATGCAAGTCAGGTCTACACAATATATACTCATGTTGAGTAGATATGCATGTCAGGTCTACACAATATATACTCATGTTGAGTAGATGTGCAAGTCAGGTCTACACACCACATACTCATGTTGAGTAGATATGCATGTCAGGTCTACACAATATATACTCATGTTGAGTAGATGTGCAAGTCAGGTCTACACACCACATACTCATGTTGAGTAGATATGCATGTCAGGTCTACACAATATATACTCATGTTGAGTAGATGTGCAAGTCAGGTCTACACAATATATACTCATGTTGAGTAGATATGCAAGTCAGGTCTACACACCACACACTCATGTTGAGTAGATATGCAAGTCAGGTCTACACAATACACACCCATGTTGAGTAGATATGCAAGTCAGGTTTACACAATACATACTCATGTTGAGTAGATATGCAAGTCAGGTCTACACAATACACACTCATGTTGAGTAGATATGCAAGTCAGGTCTACACACAACATACTTATGTTGAGTAGATATGCAAGTCAGCTCTACACACAACATACTTATGTTGAGTAGATATGCAAGTCAAGTCTACACACCACATACTTATGTTGAGTAGATATGCAAGTCAGGTCTACACACCACATACTTATGTTGAGTAGATATGCAAGTCAGGTCTACACACAACATACTTATGTTGAGTAGATATGCTGTGTCTGTCATATCAGCACTATCTCTGTGCAATTAGTATGTGCGAAGTTGAACAAGCATTATGGAGAGCTCTGTACGGAGTTGAACAAGCATTATGGCGAGCTCTGTACGGAGTTGAACAAGCATTATGGCGAGCTCTGTACGGAGTTGAACAAGCATTATGGCGAGCTCTGTACGGAGTTGAACAAGCATTATGGAGAGCTCTGTACGGTGTTGAACAAGCATTATGGAGAGCTCTGTACGGTGTTGAACAAGCATTATGGAGAGCTCTGTACGAAGTTGAACAAGCATTATGGAGAGCTCTGTACGAAGTTGAACAAGCATTATGGAGAGCTCTGTACGAAGTTGAACAAGCATTATGGAGAGCTCTGTACGAAGTTGAACAAGCATTATGGAGAGCTCTGTACGAAGTTGAACAAGCATTATGGAGAGCTCTGTACGAAGTTGAACAAGCATTATGGAGAGCTCTGTACGAAGTTGAACAAGCATTATGGAGAGCTCTGTACGAAGTTGAACAAGCATTATGGAGAGCTCTGTACGAAGTTGAACAAGCATTATGGAGAGCTCTGTACGGAGTTGAACAAGCATTATGGAGAGCTCTGTACGAAGTTGAACAAGCATTATGGAGAGCTCTGTACGGAGTTGAACAAGCATTATGGAGAGTACGGAGTTGAACAAGCATTATGTAGCTCTGTACGAAGTTGAACAAGCATTATGGAGAGCTCTGTACGGTGTTGAACAAGCATTATGGAGAGCTCTGTACGAAGTTGAACAAGCATTATGGAGAGCTCTGTACGGAGTTGAACAAGCATTATGGAGAGCTCTGTACGAAGTTGAACAAGCATTATGGAGAGCTCTGTACGGTGTTGAACAAGCATTATGGAGAGCTCTGTACGGAGTTGAACAAGCATTATGGAGAGCTCTGTACGGAGTTGAACAAGCATTATGGAGAGCTCTGTACGGAGTTGAACAAGCATTATGGAGAGCTCTGTACGGAGTTGAACAAGCATTATGGAGAGCTCTGTACGGAGTTGAACAAGCATTATGGAGAGCTCTGTACGGAGTTGAACAAGCATTATGGAGAGCTCTGTACGGAGTTGAACAAGCATTATGGAGAGCTCTGTACGGAGTTGAACAAGCATTATGGAGAGCTCTGTACGGAGTTGAACAAGCATTATGGAGAGCTCTGTACGGAGTTGAACAAGCATTATGGAGAGCTCTGTACGGAGAGTTGAACAAGCATTATGGAGAGCTCTGTACGGAGTTGAACAAGCATTATGGAGAGCTCTGTACGGAGTTGAACAAGCATTATGGAGAGCTCTGTACGGAGTTGAACAAGCATTATGGAGAGCTCTGTACGGAGTTGAACAAGCATTATGGAGAGCTCTGTACGGAGTTGAACAAGCATTATGGAGAGCTCTGTACGGAGTTGAACAAGCATTATGGAGAGCTCTGTACGGAGTTGAACAAGCATTATGGAGAGCTCTGTACGGAGTTGAACAAGCATTATGGAGAGCTCTGTACGGAGTTGAACAAGCATTATGGAGAGCTCTGTACGGAGTTGAACAAGCATTATGGAGAGCTCTGTACGGAGTTGAACAAGCATTATGGAGAGCTCTGTACGGAGTTGAACAAGCATTATGGAGAGCTCTGTACGGAGTTGAACAAGCATTATGGAGAGCTCTGTACGGAGTTGAACAAGCATTATGGAGAGCTCTGTACGGAGTTGAACAAGCATTATGGAGAGCTCTGTACGGAGTTGAACAAGCATTATGGAGAGCTCTGTACGGAGTTGAACAAGCATTATGGAGAGCTCTGTACGAAGTTGAACAAGCATTATGGAGAGCTCTGTACGAAGTTGAACAAGCATTATGGAGAGCTCTGTACGAAGTTGAACAAGCATTATGGAGAGCTCTGTACGAAGTTGAACAAGCATTATGGAGAGCTCTGTACGGTGTTGAACAAGCATTATGGAGAGCTCTGTACGAAGTTGAACAAGCATTATGGAGAGCTCTGTACGGAGTTGAACAAGCATTATGGAGAGCTCTGTACGGAGTTGAACAAGCATTATGGAGAGCTCTGTACGAAGTTGAACAAGCATTATGGAGAGCTCTGTACGGAGTTGAACAAGCATTATGGAGAGCTCTGTACGGAGTTGAACAAGCATTATGGAGAGCTCTGTACGGTGTTGAACAAGCATTATGGAGAGCTCTGTACGAAGTTGAACAAGCATTATGGAGAGCTCTGTACGGAGTTGAACAAGCATTATGGAGAGCTCTGTACGGAGTTGAACAAGCATTATGGAGAGCTCTGTACGGTGTTGAACAAGCATTATGGAGAGCTCTGTACGGAGTTGAACAAGCATTATGGAGAGCTCTGTACGAAGTTGAACAAGCATTATGGAGAGCTCTGTACGGAGTTGAACAAGCATTATGGAGAGCTCTGTACGAAGTTGAACAAGCATTATGGAGAGCTCTGTACGAAGTTGAACAAGCATTATGGAGAGCTCTGTACGAAGTTGAACAAGCATTATGGAGAGCTCTGTTGAACAAGCATTATGGAGAGCTCTGTAAGTTGAACAAGCATTATGGAGAGCTCTGTACGAAGTTGAACAAGCATTATGGAGAGCTCTGTACGAAGTTGAACAAGCATTATGGAGAGCTCTGTACGGAGTTGAACAAGCATTATGGAGAGCTCTGTACGAAGTTGAACAAGCATTATGGAGAGCTCTGTACGGAGTTGAACAAGCATTATGGAGAGCTCTGTACGAAGTTGAACAAGCATTATGGAGAGCTCTGTACGGTGTTGAACAAGCATTATGGAGAGCTCTGTACGGAGTTGAACAAGCATTATGGAGAGCTCTGTACGGAGTTGAACAAGCATTATGGAGAGCTCTGTACGAAGTTGAACAAGCATTATGGAGAGCTCTGTACGGAGTTGAACAAGCATTATGGAGAGCTCTGTACGGAGTTGAACAAGCATTATGGAGAGCTCTGTACGGAGTTGAACAAGCATTATGGAGAGCTCTGTACGGAGTTGAACAAGCATTATGGAGAGCTCTGTACGGAGTTGAACAAGCATTATGGAGAGCTCTGTACGGAGTTGAACAAGCATTATGGAGAGCTCTGTACGGAGTTGAACAAGCATTATGGAGAGCTCTGTACGGAGTTGAACAAGCATTATGGAGAGCTCTGTACGGAGTTGAACAAGCATTATGGAGAGCTCTGTACGGAGTTGAACAAGCATTATGGAGAGCTCTGTACGGAGTTGAACAAGCATTATGGAGAGCTCTGTACGGAGTTGAACAAGCATTATGGAGAGCTCTGTACGGAGTTGAACAAGCATTATGGAGAGCTCTGTAATGGAGTTGAACAAGCATTATGGAGAGCTCTGTACGGAGTTGAACAAGCATTATGGAGAGCACTGTACGGAGTTGAACAAGCATTATGGAGAGCTCTGTACGGAGTTAAAAGGATTATGGAGAGCTCTGTACGGAGTTGAACAAGCATTATGGAGAGCTCTGTACGGAGTTGAACAAGCATTATGGAGAGCTCTGTACGGAGTTGAACAAGCATTATGGAGAGCTCTGTACGGAGTTGAACAAGCATTATGGAGAGCTCTGTACGGAGTTGAACAAGCATTATGGAGAGCTCTGTACGGAGTTGAACAAGCATTATGGAGAGCTCTGTACGAAGTTGAACAAGCATTATGGCGAGCTCTGTACGGAGTTGAACAAGCATTATGGAGAGCTCTGTACGGTGTTGAACAAGCATTATGGAGAGCTCTGTACGGTGTTGAACAAGCATTATGGAGAGCTCTGTACGAAGTTGAACAAGCATTATGGAGAGCTCTGTACGAAGTTGAACAAGCATTATGGAGAGCTCTGTACGAAGTTGAACAAGCATTATGGAGAGCTCTGTACGAAGTTGAACAAGCATTATGGAGAGCTCTGTACGAAGTTGAACAAGCATTATGGAGAGCTCTGTACGAAGTTGAACAAGCATTATGGAGAGCTCTGTACGGTGTTGAAAAAGCATTATGGAGAGCTCTGTACGAAGTTGAACAAGCATTATGGAGAGCTCTGTACGAAGTTGAACAAGCATTATGGAGAGCTCTGTACGGAGTTGAACAAGCATTATGGAGAGCTCTGTACGAAGTTGAACAAGCATTATGGAGAGCTCTGTACGGAGTTGAACAAGCATTATGGAGAGCTCTGTACGAAGTTGAACAAGCATTATGGAGAGCTCTGTACGGTGTTGAACAAGCATTATGGAGAGCTCTGTACGAAGTTGAACAAGCATTATGGAGAGCTCTGTACGGAGTTGAACAAGCATTATGGAGAGCTCTGTACGAAGTTGAACAAGCATTATGGAGAGCTCTGTACGGTGTTGAACAAGCATTATGGAGAGCTCTGTACGAAGTTGAACAAGCATTATGGAGAGCTCTGTACGGAGTTGAACAAGCATTATGGAGAGCTCTGTACGGAGTTGAACAAGCATTATGGAGAGCTCTGTACGGAGTTGAACAAGCATTATGGAGAGCTCTGTACGGAGTTGAACAAGCATTATGGAGAGCTCTGTACGGAGTTGAACAAGCATTATGGAGAGCTCTGTACGGAGTTGAACAAGCATTATGGAGAGCTCTGTACGGAGTTGAACAAGCATTATGGAGAGCTCTGTACGGAGTTGAACAAGCATTATGGAGAGCTCTGTACGGAGTTGAACAAGCATTATGGAGAGCTCTGTACGGAGTTGAACAAGCATTATGGAGAGCTCTGTACGGAGTTGAACAAGCATTATGGAGAGCTCTGTACGGAGTTGAACAAGCATTATGGAGAGCTCTGTACGGAGTTGAACAAGCATTATGGAGAGCTCTGTACGGAGTTGAACAAGCATTATGGAGAGCTCTGTACGGAGTTGAACAAGCATTATGGAGAGCTCTGTACGGAGTTGAACAAGCATTATGGAGAGCTCTGTACGGAGTTGAACAAGCATTATGGAGAGCTCTGTACGGAGTTGAACAAGCATTATGGAGAGCTCTGTACGGAGTTGAACAAGCATTATGGAGAGCTCTGTACGGAGTTGAACAAGCATTATGGAGAGCTCTGTACGGAGTTGAACAAGCATTATGGAGAGCACTGTACGGAGTTGAACAAGCATTATGGAGAGCTCTGTACGGAGTTGAACAAGCATTATGGAGAGCTCTGTACGGAGTTGAACAAGCATTATGGAGAGCTCTGTACGGAGTTGAACAAGCATTATGGAGAGCTCTGTACGGAGTTGAACAAGCATTATGGAGAGCTCTGTACGGAGTTGAACAAGCATTATGGAGAGCTCTGTACGGAGTTGAGCCAGCATTATGGAGAGCTCTGTACGGAGTTGAGCCAGCATTATGGAGAGCTCTGTACGGAGTTGAACAAGCATTATGGAGAGCTCTGTACGGAGTTGAACAAGCATTATGGAGAGCTCTGTACGGAGTTGAACAAGCATTATGGAGAGCTCTGTACGGAGTTGAACAAGCATTATGGAGAGCTCTGTACGGTGTTGAACAAGCATTATGGAGAGCTCTGTACGGAGTTGAACAAGCATTATGGAGAGCTCTGTACGGAGTTGAGCCAGCATTATGGAGAGCTCTGTACGGAGTTGAGCCAGCATTATGGAGAGCTCTGTACGGAGTTGAGCCAGCATTATGGAGAGCTCTGTACGGAGTTGAGCCAGCATTATGGAGAGCTCTGTACGGAGTTGAGCCAGCATTATGGAGAGCTCTGTACGGAGTTGAACAAGCATTATGGAGAGCTCTGTACGGAGTTGAACAAGCATTATGGAGAGCTCTGTACGGAGTTGAACAAGCATTATGGAGAGCTCTGTACGAAGTTGAACAAGCATTATGGAGAGCTCTGTACGGAGTTGAACAAGCATTATGGAGAGCTCTGTACGGAGTTGAACAAGCATTATGGAGAGCTCTGTACGGAGAGTTGAACAAGCATTATGGAGAGCTCTGTACGGAGTTGAACAAGCATTATGGAGAGCTCTGTACGGAGTTGAGCCAGCATTATGGAGAGCTCTGTACGGAGTTGAGCCAGCATTATGGAGAGCTCTGTACGGAGTTGAACAAGCATTATGGAGAGCTCTGTACGGAGTTGAACAAGCATTATGGAGAGCTCTGTACGGAGTTGAACAAGCATTATGGAGAGCTCTGTACGAAGTTGAACAAGCATTATGGAGAGCTCTGTACGGAGTTGAACAAGCATTATGGAGAGCTCTGTACGGTGTTGAACAAGCATTATGGAGAGCTCTGTACGGAGTTGAACAAGCATTATGGAGAGCTCTGTACGGAGTTGAGCCAGCATTATGGAGAGCTCTGTACGAAGTTGAACAAGCATTATGGAGAGCTCTGTACGGAGTTGAACAAGCATTATGGAGAGCTCTGTACGGAGTTGAACAAGCATTATGGAGAGCTCTGTACGGAGTTGAACAAGCATTATGGAGAGCTCTGTACGGAGTTGAACAAGCATTATGGAGAGCTCTGTACGGTGTTGAACAAGCATTATGGAGAGCTCTGTACGGAGTTGAACAAGCATTATGGAGAGCTCTGTACGGAGTTGAACAAGCATTATGGAGAGCTCTGTACGGTGTTGAACAAGCATTATGGAGAGCTCTGTACGGAGTTGAACAAGCATTATGGAGAGCTCTGTACGGAGTTGAACAAGCATTATGGAGAGCTCTGTACGGAGTTGAACAAGCATTATGGAGAGCTCTGTACGGAGTTGAGCCAGCATTATGGAGAGCTCTGTACGGAGTTGAACAAGCATTATGGAGAGCTCTGTACGGTGTTGAACAAGCATTATGGAGAGCTCTGTACGGAGTTGAACAAGCATTATGGAGAGCTCTGTACGGAGTTGAACAAGCATTATGGAGAGCTCTGTACGGAGTTGAACAAGCATTATGGAGAGCTCTGTACGGAGTTGAGCCAGCATTATGGAGAGCTCTGTACGGAGTTGAGCCAGCATTATGGAGAGCTCTGTACGGAGTTGAGCCAGCATTATGGAGAGCTCTGTACGGTGTTGAACAAGCATTATGGAGAGCTCTGTACGGAGTTGAACAAGCATTATGGAGAGCTCTGTACGGAGTTGAACAAGCATTATGGAGAGCTCTGTACGGTGTTGAACAAGCATTATGGAGAGCTCTGTACGGAGTTGAGCCAGCATTATGGAGAGCTCTGTACGGAGTTGAACAAGCATTATGGAGAGATCTGTACGGTGTTGAACAAGCATTATGGAGAGCTCTGTACGGAGTTGAACAAGCATTATGGAGAGCTCTGTACGGTGTTGAACAAGCATTATGGAGAGCTCTGTACGGAGTTGAACAAGCATTATGGAGAGATCTGTACGGTGTTGAACAAGCATTATGGAGAGCTCTGTACGGTGTTGAACAAGCATTATGGAGAGCTCTGTACGGAGTTGAACAAGCATTATGGAGAGATCTGTACGGAGTTGAACAAGCATTATGGAGAGCTCTGTACGGTGTTGAACAAGCATTATGGAGAGCTCTGTACGGAGTTGAACAAGCATTATGGAGAGATCTGTACGGAGTTGAACAAGCATTATGGAGAGATCTGTACGGAGTTGAACAAGCATTATGGAGAGCTCTGTACGAAGTTGAACAAGCATTATGGAGAGATCTGTACGGAGTTGAACAAGCATTATGGAGAGCTCTGTACGGAGTTGAACAAGCATTATGGAGAGATCTGTACGGAGTTGAACAAGCATTATGGAGAGATCTGTACGGTGTTGAACAAGCATTATGGAGAGCTCTGTACGGTGTTGAACAAGCATTATGGAGAGATCTGTACGGTGTTGAGCCAGCATTATGGAGAGCTCTGTACGGAGTTGAACAAGCATTATGGAGAGATCTGTACAGTGTTGAGCCAGCATTATGGAGAGATCTGTACGGTGTTGAGCCAGCATTATGGAGAGCTCTGTACGGTGTTGAACAAGCATTATGGAGAGCTCTGTACGGAGTTGAGCCAGCATTATGGAGAGCTCTGTACGGAGTTGAACCAGCATTATGGAGAGCTCTGTACGGTGTTGAACAAGCATTATGGAGAGCTCTGTACGGTGTTGAACAAGCATTATGGAGAGCTCTGTACGGTGTTGAACAAGCATTATGGAGAGCTCTGTACGGAGTTGAGCAAGCATTATGGAGAGCTCTGTACGGTGTTGAACAAGCATTATGGAGAGCTCTGTACGGAGTTGAGCCAGCATTATGGAGAGCTCTGTACGGTGTTGAACAAGCATTATGGAGAGCTCTGTACGGTGTTGAACAAGCATTATGGAGAGCTCTGTACGGTGTTGAACAAGCATTATGGAGAGCTCTGTACGGAGTTGAGCCAGCATTATGGAGAGCTCTGTACGGAGTTGAGCCAGCATTATAGAGCTCTGTACGGAGTTGAGCCAGCATTATGGAGAGCTCTGTACGGAGTTCAAGCATTATGGAGAGCTCTGTACGGAGTTGAGCCAGCATTATGGAGAGCTCTGTACGGAGTTGAACAAGCATTATGGAGAGCTCTGTACGGAGTTGAGCCAGCATTATGGAGAGCTCTGTACGGAGTTGAGCCAGCATTATGGAGAGCTCTGTACGGAGTTGAGCCAGCATTATGGAGAGCTCTGTACGGAGTTGAGCCAGCATTATGGAGAGCTCTGTACGGTGTTGAGCCAGCATTATGGAGAGCTCTGTACGGAGTTGAGCCAGCATTATGGAGAGCTCTGTACGGTGTTGAGACAGCATTATGGAGAGCTCTGTACGGTGTTGAGCCAGCATTATGGAGAGCTCTGTACGGTGTTGAGCCAGCATTATGGAGAGCTCTGTACGGTGTTGAGCCAGCATTATGGAGAGCTCTGTACGGAGTTGAACAAGCATTATGGAGAGCTCTGTACGGAGTTGAACAAGCATTATGGAGAGCTCTGTACGGTGTTGAACAAGCATTATGGAGAGCTCTGTACGGTGTTGAACAAGCATTATGGAGAGCTCTGTACGGAGTTGAACAAGCATTATGGAGAGCTCTGTACGGTGTTGAACAAGCATTATGGAGAGCTCTGTACGGAGTTGAACAAGCATTATGGAGAGCTCTGTACGGAGTTGAACAAGCATTATGGAGAGCTCTGTACGGAGTTGAACAAGCATTATGGAGAGCTCTGTACGGAGTTGAGCCAGCATTATGGAGAGCTCTGTACGGAGTTGAGCCAGCATTATGGAGAGCTCTGTACGGAGTTGAACAAGCATTATGGAGAGCTCTGTACGGAGTTGAACAAGCATTATGGAGAGCTCTGTACGGAGTTGAACAAGCATTATGGAGAGCTCTGTACGGAGTTGAGCCAGCATTATGGAGAGCTCTGTACGGTGTTGAACAAGCATTATGGAGAGCTCTGAAGTTGAGCCAGCATGGAGAGAGCTCTGTACGGTGTTGAGCCAGCATTATGGAGAGCTCTGTACGGTGTTGAGCCAGCATTATGGAGAGCTCTGTACGGTGTTGAGCCAGCATTATGGAGAGCCCTGTACGGTGTTGAGCCAGCATTATGGAGAGCTCTGTACGGAGTTGAACAAGCATTATGGAGAGCTCTGTACGGAGTTGAACAAGCATTATGGAGAGCTCTGTACGGTGTTGAACAAGCATTATGGAGAGCTCTGTACGGAGTTGAACAAGCATTATGGAGAGCTCTGTACGGAGTTGAACAAGCATTATGGAGAGCTCTGTACGGTGTTGAACAAGCATTATGGAGAGCTCTGTACGGAGTTGAACAAGCATTATGGAGAGCTCTGTACGGAGTTGAACAAGCATTATGGAGAGCTCTGTACGGAGTTGAACCAGCATTATGGAGAGCTCTGTACGGAGTTGAGCCAGCATTATGGAGAGCTCTGTACGGAGTTGAACAAGCATTATGGAGAGCTCTGTACGGAGTTGAACAAGCATTATGGAGAGCTCTGTACGGAGTTGAGCAAGCATTATGGAGAGCTCTGTACGGAGTTGAGCCAGCATTATGGAGAGCTCTGTACGGAGTTGAGCCAGCATTATGGAGAGCTCTGTACGGAGTTGAGCCAGCATTATGGAGAGCTCTGTACGGAGTTGAGCCAGCATTATGGAGAGCTCTGTACGGTGTTGAGCCAGCATTATGGAGAGCTCTGTACGGAGTTGAGCCAGCATTATGGAGAGCTCTGTACGGTGTTGAGCCAGCATTATGGAGAGCTCTGTACGGTGTTGAGCCAGCATTATGGAGAGCTCTGTACGGTGTTGAGCCAGCATTATGGAGAGCTCTGTACGGTGTTGAGCCAGCATTATGGAGAGCTCTGTACGGTGTTGAGCCAGCATTATGGAGAGATCTGTACGGTGTTGAGCCAGCATTATGGAGAGCTCTGTACGGTGTTGAGCCAGCATTATGGAGAGCTCTGTACGGTGTTGAGCCAGCATTATGGAGAGCTCTGTACGGAGTTGAGCCAGCATTATGGAGAGCTCTGTACGGAGTTGAACAAGCATTATGGAGAGCTCTGTACGGAGTTGAGCCAGCATTATGGAGAGCTCTGTACGGTGTTGAGCCAGCATTATGGAGAGCTCTGTACGGTGTTGAGCCAGCATTATGGAGAGCTCTGTACGGTGTTGAGCCAGCATTATGGAGAGCTCTGTACGGTGTTGAGCCAGCATTATGGAGAGCTCTGTACGGTGTTGAGCCAGCATTATGGAGAGCTCTGTACGGAGTTGAACAAGCATTATGGAGAGCTCTGTACGGAGTTGAACAAGCATTATGGAGAGCTCTGTACGGAGTTGAACAAGCATTATGGAGAGCTCTGTACGGAGTTGAGCAAGCATTATGGAGAGCTCTGTACGGAGTTGAGCCAGCATTATGGAGAGCTCTGTACGGAGTTGAGCCAGCATTATGGAGAGCTCTGTACGGAGTTGAACCAGCATTATGGGAGAGTACGGAGTTGAACAAGCTGTAGAGCTCTGTACGGAGTTGAACAAGCATTATGGAGAGCTCTGTACGGAGTTGAGCCAGCATTATGGAGAGCTCTGTACGGTGTTGAACAAGCATTATGGAGAGCTCTGTACGGTGTTGAACAAGCATTATGGAGAGCTCTGTACGGTGTTGAGCCAGCATTATGGAGAGCTCTGTACGGAGTTGAGCCAGCATTATGGAGAGCTCTGTACGGTGTTGAGCCAGCATTATGGAGAGCTCTGTACGGAGTTGAGCCAGCATTATGGAGAGCTCTGTACGGAGTTGAACAAGCATTATGGAGAGCTCTGTACGGAGTTGAACAAGCATTATGGAGAGCTCTGTACGGTGTTGAACAAGCATTATGGAGAGCTCTGTACGGTGTTGAACAAGCATTATGGAGAGCTCTGTACGGAGTTGAGCCAGCATTATGGAGAGCTCTGTACGGTGTTGAACAAGCATTATGGAGAGCTCTGTACGGAGTTGAACAAGCATTATGGAGAGCTCTGTACGGAGTTGAACAAGCATTATGGAGAGCTCTGTACGGAGTTGAACAAGCATTATGGAGAGCTCTGTACGGAGTTGAGCCAGCATTATGGAGAGCTCTGTACGGAGTTGAGCCAGCATTATGGAGAGCTCTGTACGGAGTTGAACAAGCATTATGGAGAGCTCTGTACGGAGTTGAGCAAGCATTATGGAGAGCTCTGTACGGAGTTGAGCCAGCATTATGGAGAGCTCTGTACGGAGTTGAGCCAGCATTATGGAGAGCTCTGTACGGAGTTGAACAAGCATTATGGAGAGCTCTGTACGGAGTTGAGCCAGCATTATGGAGAGCTCTGTACGGAGTTGAGCCAGCATTATGGAGAGCTCTGTACGGAGTTGAGCCAGCATTATGGAGAGCTCTGTACGGAGTTGAGCCAGCATTATCGTGGAGAGCTCTGTACGGTGTTGAGCCAGCATTATGGAGAGATCTGTACGGTGTTGAGCCAGCATTATGGAGAGCTCTGTACGGAGTTGAGCCAGCATTATGGAGAGATCTGTACGGTGTTGAGCCAGCATTATGGAGAGCTCTGTACGGTGTTGAGCCAGCATTATGGAGAGCTCTGTACGGTGTTGAGCCAGCATTATGGAGAGCTCTGTACGGAGTTGAGCCAGCATTATGGAGAGATCTGTACGGTGTTGAGCCAGCATTATGGAGAGCTCTGTACGGTGTTGAGCCAGCATTATGGAGAGCTCTGTACGGAGTTGAACAAGCATTATGGAGAGCTCTGTACGGAGTTGAGCCAGCATTATGGAGAGCTCTGTACGGAGTTGAGCCAGCATTATGGAGAGCTCTGTACGGTGTTGAGCCAGCATTATGGAGAGCTCTGTACGGTGTTGAGCCAGCATTATGGAGAGCTCTGTACGGTGTTGAGCCAGCATTATGGAGAGCTCTGTACGGTGTTGAGCCAGCATTATGGAGAGCTCTGTACGGAGTTGAACAAGCATTATGGAGAGCTCTGTACGGAGTTGAGCCAGCATTATGGAGAGCTCTGTACGGAGTTGAGCCAGCATTATGGAGAGCTCTGTACGGAGTTGAACAAGCATTATGGAGAGCTCTGTACGGAGTTGAGCCAGCATTATGGAGAGCTCTGTACGGAGTTGAGCCAGCATTATGGAGAGCTCTGTACGGTGTTGAGCCAGCATTATGGAGAGCTCTGTACGGAGTTGAGCCAGCATTATGGAGAGCTCTGTACGGAGTTGAGCAAGCATTATGGAGAGCTCTGTACGGAGTTGAGCCAGCATTATGGAGAGCTCTGTACGGAGTTGAACAAGCATTATGGAGAGCTCTGTACGGAGTTGAACAAGCATTATGGAGAGCTCTGTACGGAGTTGAACAAGCATTATGGAGAGCTCTTAACGTTTCACAGTTAGTAACTAGCAGATTATAATGACGTTGATGAAAGATATCGATCCGGTAAACCCAAGGTGATTAATGGTGCTAAAAAGTTAGTAAAAGCACCTATTCACCAGATCGACTGTGATACAAATCCCTGGCCAAAGTTCCTCTGACATTGGATAGAGCTAGAAGTGTTGGACTGAGTGGACAGAAGATTCGTAGTAAATGACCACCTCGCCATGATCAGCAGTGCAGTGCTGTCACCCATCGAACATGTCTGGGACATCTTTGCACGGCCATCAGCCGTCAACGGACCAGACGGAACGAGGTGGAGATATCAAACACAGATAACACGTGAGTCTGTACTATATGTTTTATTGATGTCATGGTAAAAATTCAAAACAAAAACGTAATATATTACAATTTAAGGGAATCTATCATGCCGCAGATCAAGTTCCTTATGACCAGATCAGTCTGCTCCAATTGTGGTCTGGTTTATGCTAGAACATTGTGGTGATATAAGATACGAACAGTGTATATTGTATATTAAATGTGACATGGTATAATGTCCCAACACAAGCCGTCACACACCCATCACCCCTTGTTGGGGTAGTGGATAATGTATGGTACAGCGGAGGTATTGGATAATGTCCATGTATGAAGGTAAGGTGTAAGAAGGTAGACAACTTCATGTTATATTCAGTATGGATTTAACTGACGAATGCAGGGAAACAAAACCCATCACATTGCGTCATTCAAAACAATACGAGTTCCAAAACTCATCTGTCAGTGCAGGTAAGATGAAAGACAGTGGTAGATGTTGTGTAAATGGATACGAATAAACGAAAAGTTATAATCCTAAATGTGGACACGCTGAGATCAAACACTGAATAGCTTTGCAATATTGAGAATGAATCAATAAAAACAACCAAACCAATTTTAATGACATTTCATATAACAGTCAACAACTGTCATAGTACATGTGGAAAAGAGGTATCGATAACCCTACCCAATGACCTACCCTCTTCAAATGAATGATTTGATATGAACTATGAACCATGTTTACCCCCGTTTCTGATAAAGTTAGGAAGGGCGTGGCGTGAGTGTCCACACCTGAGACCTGTCCCCAGAACAGGGTTGTACGGCGAGAGTCTTCTTGCCTGCCTGTAGACACAGTCCATCGTATTTTTCGTGTAAGTACCCATCCTGTGGAAATAGGTCGAAGAAGAAATAAGTGCCGTGTGTGGTGAAAAGATTATAGTGTTTCAATCTATGGCAATTAGAAGCTGTTGTATGGTTAATAGACAAGTGTATTTTCCACAATTCCCATGTTGTGCTAGTTACATCTGAGCCAATGGGTGTGTCAAATGTCTACCTGAGTGTATGTCCAGCTTGTTCCGTGCCGCAGGTTCAGGGAGACATTCCCGTCCTTGACGTACAGGTGTTGGTGGTAGTTCCAGATCTGGCCATTGCCCTGCATGCACCAAAACTGTAGGTTGAGAAAGACGAAGATGGTAGAGATAGATACAGAAGGTATTATTTCTCTTAGGTAGAAAACAGAGACATGAAGTGCAAACGTATGTATGTATGTATGTATGTATGTATGTATGTATGTATGTATGTATGTATGTATGTATGTATGTATGTATGTATGTATGTATGTATGTATGTATGTATGTATGTATGTATGTATGTATGTATGTATGTATGTATGTATGTATGTATGTATGTATGTATGTATGTATGTATGTATGTATGATTATACGTATGTATGTATGTGTGCGTGCGTGCGTGCGTGCGTGCGTGCGTGTGCATGCGCATTTGTGATTGTGCGCGTGAACAATATTCCAGCTGTATGCAAGCAGTTAAGGGAATGCAGTATTTAGGTATGAATGTTGTTTATCGGGTACATTGTATTGGGTGTGTGTGTGTCATCCAAGCTGTGGGGATACGTTGATACGCCATCCAACAAGTGACTGGCCTGGATCCATGATGTCTACTCTGGGTTGTTGGGGACCGACTTCCCACGGTTGCCGATGTGGTTGGCTCGTATGACTAGCCATCTAACTCCTATGCCCCCACTATGGTTTATAGCAACGTGTGGATATTCAGTCTGATTGCTCCCATCACACACTTGACCTGGCACTGGCATTTACCCACTAACGCGTTATTCAGGTAGAACATTGACAATAAATAGTCGGTTCAAAATAGTCAGTTCTACAAGATGGCCATATATTGATGCCTCACTGCCTAGAATCTGAAGACTCATGAGATGTCTAATCTATGGAATGCCTTGAAGGACTGACTACCACTTACCAGTTAACACGGCCGTGATACCGAACTCAGCAGTAAAACCTTCAACACAGTAATTATTGTCAAGGTGTTGTAACGAACAGCACCCTGTGACCAGGTCATGATTATACTTTACATCCGTATCGTTCATCGTGATCATACCTGGTTGTATCCCTCGCCTTCGCATGTATTCATATACGGCACCTGGGACTGTCGCCCCCTCGAGTCTAAGCAGTTATTGTAGGCAGCGTTCCGAATCTAGAAATATAAATAAACCTGCGATAACAGGACTTCTAACAGAAAGCTGAACACCAATCACAGTAGCATGAACGTACAGAGTTTGTCATGGTGCTTGATGTAAATACGTTCGTTGATGAAACAGTCATGACGCAAAGTAACTTTCAACGTTTCTTCGTTTGTTCGCTTGGATCATCAGAAAGCGAGCGCCTCCTACCACTACATCGTCAAGATTTACCAACCCCTGTGTAGTCCCTCGGTCTACAGAATGGACTGAGACTTACACTGACTGTGAACATACAGGTGCCATACCTCTCCTACAGTCAGACAGTCTGTGGGCACTAGTAGCTCCGGGAGCACGTTCTTCAAGTACCATTCAAAGTCGTGGCAGTGTAGACTCCGACGTAATTCTTGTCTTTCCGAGATATCTCCAACAACAACCTGGGGACGAATAATACATACAAAGTAGCGGTGGTGATTACATACAAGAAAACCCCGAGTACCTTGGACAGGTTCTACTCGACAGATATTTGCAGCCTACGTGGTACTGATGAATCATACTTTAGGACGCTACCAGGAAATATTCCTCGTCGGTACGCCCTCTCAAAGGCTTAATATTGATTCATAGATCAAAGAATACAATTTTTACACTTGTCTCTGTATCCACTTGTAACCGACCTTCTCAGTATTTCCACTTGTCAGTGACCTTCTCAACATTTCGACTTGTCACCAACCTTCTCAATATTTCCACTTGTCACTGACCTTCTCAATATTTCGACTTGTCACTGATGTTCTCAATATTTCCACTTGTCATCGACCTTCTCAGTATTTCCACTTGTCACCGACCATCTCAATATTTCCACTTGTCACTGATCTTCTCAATATTTCCACTTGTCACCGACCTTCTCAATATTTCCACTTGTCACCGACCTTCTCAGTATTTCCACTTGTCATCGACCATCTCAATATTTCCACTTGTCACTGATCTTCTCAATCTTTCCACTTGTCACTGACCTTCTCAATATTTCCACTTGTCACCGACCTTCTCAACATTTCGACTTGTCACCGACCTTCTCAATCATTGATCTTCTCAATATTTCCACTTGTCATCGACCTTCTCAGTATTTCCACTTGTCATCGACCATCTCAATATTTCCACTTGTCACTGATCTTCTCAATATTTCCACTTGTCATCGACCTTCTCAGTATTTCCACTTGTCATCGACCATCTCAATATTTCCACTTGTCATCGACCTTCTCAGTATTTCCACTTGTCATCGACCTTCTCAATATTTCCACTTGTCATCGACCTTCTCAGTATTTATTTCCACTTGTCGACCTTCTCAGTATTTCCACTTGTCACCGACCTTCTCAATATTTCCACTTGTCACCGACCTTCTCAATATTTCCACTTGTCACCGACCTTCTTGTCATCGACCTTCTCAATATTTACTTTCCACTCTGTCACTTGTCAACCCTTCTCAAAATTTCCACTTGTCACCGACCTTCTCAATATTTCCACTTGTCACCGACCTTCTCAGTATTTCTGTAACCATATTTCCGCTCCACCCGACCTCGTTATTTGTACTTGATCTCTCAATATTTCCACTTGTCAGTAACCTTCTCAAATCCACTTGTCACCTTCTCTTGTCATCGATGTTTCTTTCTGTCACTAACTCAGTATTTCCACTTGTCGACCTTCTCAAGATCAAGTAGTCTCGTAGAAGAACAAAAATTTCCACTTGTAGTCATCCATCCACACCTCGGCCACTCGTGCAGCGTGTCCTCCTCACAGTGAACTTCTTGTAGTCATCCATCCACACCTCGGACTCGTGGGCACAGTGGATGCGGTTGTTGTGGTGGAAGATGTGACCTACATGTGAGCAGGGCACCAGCTCCACGCTGCCGTTACACATCCACACCTGCTCCACAGACAGAGATGAGAACATTGGTGACGTAATGCAAGCAGCATTCAGCGATGGTTAGTAACATATAATGTAACAAATTAACCCAGCTCTGTATACACAGTTATTAGTATTTCCGTTATACTCCATGGACAGAAAATAATGTCACAAAGTTAGCTGATAAAAGGTTGAAACCAAGCGTGCAACACATCTCTACCACCCAGTATTTGTCATCTGTGTGATCGTGTGTTCTCGTGTGAGATCGCTGTTACAGCATTATGGAGGCGTAACATAATGTGTTCAGGTCAGCGTTTACTACAACTGTTAGACATAACCGGTTGCTCCCCTTTCAGACAAACCTTGAAGGACAGTTCCATGTTCTCTCCGCCCCAGTAGTCCAGTCCTGGGTCGTAGGCCCCCAGCAGTGTAAAATAGTCCCGGGATATCGCAAACAACCCACCAGGCATTGTGGCAGATCTGAAAATACACACGGACACACGGTTTGGTTTGAACCATCTGACTCATCTGTAATGAAGACACATGACACCATGTTAGCGACGTTGCCAACAGTGGCGATGTCCACCTACTTGATGGGTGCTGTCGGAGAACGGGACGGTTTGGTACGGAGTTCATGAATCCCAATCCATCTGAAGATGAGGTTTGACCAGGAGAATGTCCCAACGCTGAGAGGAGCATGGGGCTTGACTGACAATGTGTCGGACTTGATAGACTCAATTCTTGGATAGGGGACGGTAGAAGGGTTCTCAGCAATCCGATCCAGCAGGGGTTCAAGCCATCCTAGCAACATATACTCTACCATACAGCATTGTCATAGTATCTTACCATTCAGCCTTAGGTCTTACCTCACGGTATCCTTTTAAATATACAAGTAAAGTCGAAAATTGGATGAATATAACTTGAATACATTTTCAGATTTACTGTGATCATGTTCAAAGATGGTACTATGATACTGCCACAGTCCGAGCCTACCTGGGAAACACTCAATGTGTGAGTCGAGGAAAACCAGGACGGGGGCGGTGGCGTGTTTGTAGCCCAACAACCTTGTTCTTATCAGCCCCTCCCGCTGACCTGTCCGAAGTATCTTCACTATGCCCAGCGCTGACATGTACTTCTCCAGGGCTGCACCAAGATATTCTGGACAAAGATACACGATTGATGTATATATCAAGCTGGCTATACCAGTTGCTGAAAGTCATAATAGTTTTACAAAAAGTGTATTAGGCACACCTTTCTCAAAGTGGCGGTGGTTGACGATTTTGCACATGGTGTGAGTATCTCTTATCATAGTATCTCGTCTGCCCAGAAGGTGCTGTAACGTATTATTGTTAGATGCTAGCCATGGTTAAAAAAACTAGATATCAAAACTTAAGCTATTATTTTACAATATGGGATTTGGATATGTATTCGAAAGACAGTATATTAGTAGCTTAAATTCCTTCCTGTCTGAATTTATGATCAGGGCTCAACATATATCCCATCAAGAATGGTAGAACTCGTTATCAAGTTCTAAAACTTATTCATATTCTCTTTTCAAGTGTAATCTTTCTATGGAACCATATCTTATTGTTACTAACATTAGTATATTTCACATTGCTCTTACACAGCTTCTTTGTGGTTCCCATCAGTTAAATATTGAGACAGGTAGATACACAAATAAGCCTAGATATCACAGGTTATGTATCATGTGTGACAATGGATATATTGATTTCCTTTTAGTGTGTACTGCGTGCAGTTCTTTGCGCACTAAATATATTCCTGCCAAGTTTTATACATACTCTTCTTTGTCAAATTTCAATATACTGATGACCTCAAGCAATACTCTTGACATCACAAATGTAGCTATGTTTATTTATTATGCTGCAAAGCACCGCCAATCAAATATGGCTGCAAATATGTAATATTTGTATTATGGGCCGATGGCCTGCATACACTCTGTGAATAAAGAAATTTGACATGGTGTGAGCTGCAGTGTATAATGTATCGTGTCCTAGTTATTTGTTTGCGATTATTCCTTGCAGACACATTGGTTTGAGGGTATATAGAGAGGCGTGCATGCCTGCTTCCCTCGGAGGCCAAGGTAGTGGTTTGGTAACGCGACTTGTATTATTCTGGGGCATAAGCTAGAAGTCTATTCAAGACAACTATGAAGTTCTGAGATACTACAACCTGGCGATGTGGAGAGCTAAGAGAATGTCACATTATCCCCGAGCAGTGAAGGGAACGTGTAGCAGTTTCAGCGAGTTCAACCAAGAAGACGACTGGGAACAATATGCCGAATCGTCTGGAACTCTACTTTGTGGTTCATGATATCAGGGATGAAATGAAGACAACGTCTATATTGCTGGCAGTAAAATATATTCTTTCCTGAGCAATTCAGCTGCGCCATCAAAGGCAGGAGATAGGATGTGTGAGGGGTGCAGGTAGTGAGGAATCACATAAACCCATCCACCATCTGATACCACAAACCGGAATATATCTGAAGTCCTGCCTAGGATTTTATCATATATATAGTGAGTACGTTTCTCAGGAGGATAAAGTCAATGGATAAAAGCGGCATCTGTTGTGGTCAACAAAGATGCAAATACAACAGGTCAGGTAAGTACTACTTTCAGCCTTCGCATACAACCACAGTGTCGCCCTTGTCAATCCATCTGGAACATTAGGGAAACAGCTGGGCTACTTGCTATCATCAAGTCTTAGCTACTCAAAATCCGTGTCTAACTAGGACATAGCAACTTCGGAGATATGAATTGCAAAACATTTTTTCTGTGCTTGTAAACCTCTGCGGCGGCTTTTCCGATTTATCTGTTGGGTTTAGCCGATATGTGACGAGATGTACCTTTGTGTCGCTGTGTATATAGGTCTGTCTGCACTTCATAACCATGAGCTGAAGACAGCCCACACAGACTCTAAACTGACTGTCTCGCGGAATAGGATTACATTCGCTTCCCTTTGATAAAGGCAAGTTACCCGAGCATATTTTGGCATTTCTCTGGTATTATAAGGGGCAAAAACTCGCTAAGTACATTGTCTGTTCCTAATTCAAGATATTTACCATCGTTTATATTTCATTACTTATTCCTCAAACTTTGGAACTACCTTATCAAAAGTACATTAGAACTGTATATCTTCCTTTAGCTTTGAAGCTGTTGTTTTACACACTGACGTTGTTTAATTAATAAATGCTCGTGCAAGCCTATGTTGCTCCAGCTTTCGGTCATATTAGATAGTGGAAGCAAATACAATATACCATTCTGTATTGTACAGACATTGAAACTGAATACCGCTGCTTAGCATGCCCTTTTTAATGTAATGTATATATTTGTTTAAAGAATTCCGGGAACAGAGCATTAAGCGCAGTAGAGAAATCTATTCACATCTTGAGGTAAAGGATTGGCTATTGTCTTTGAGGTAACGAAAGTATTTATTTGGACATCCCGTTTTGGCTGATTGTAAAACTTTGCTCACATCAAGCGGAAAACAATTGTAATTGTTTCCTCAGCCAATTCGACTCTTGAACAACTACGAGTAATCTTCGTTGTACACGGTCTTCCAGAAAGATAATAATGGTTCAGCATTCACTTGTGTTAGAAAATGGTGTTAGTCATGTTCTCATCTCCAGATCTTCCCTCATCACCCTGCTGAATCAATATTAGCTAAGGATGTAAACTCGACACAATTTCTGTCAGATACAGAATCACTCCACAATCATCTACAGGTATCACACAAACAGAGACTCATTTAGACTCCAGAGTTGAACACAGCGCGAAGAGTCGACAACTGAAACAGACGAATATGGCCATATTAACGTCAGATACGGGGACATGATTATTGCAGATGGAGTACGTTGTGAAGAACTTTGTACCAGTAGGTGACTGTCTCCCCTAACTATGACTCCGAGGGCTGGTCAGTGATGTACAGGGTGGAAATATCTGATGGAAGAGTCGTGAGACGACAGCAACGTTCATGTTTGTTCCCATATCACGTAAATATTCATCACAAGTTTGAGTCCAGTTGTAATTCAACCACAGAATGACTATTTTGAGACAGAGATTTCGGGGGCTGTAAAACCCGAGGCAACCTGAGTGTTCCGGTCTCCAAGATGTGCTAGCTGAAAGGATGGTGTGCCAACTACACAATGGAAAAGGATAGTCACACGTACCTAGTTCCGAGGCGTCGTCAACGAGGATAATCTCCTGGAGTAGGTGTGGTGGTGAACGGTTGATTATACTGTGCACGGAGCGCAGCAGGGTAGACCACTCTTCGTTGTGGAAACACAAGATGACACTCGCCTTATGACTGCTCTGATGGCTCAGTAACTGACACCTGGAACATATATTAGTATAAGCTTACAATAATGCAGGTCTTTGCATTAAATTTCTGCGAGTCCGTGGCAGTTTATTTGGTAACCAACCACAGCAACACCTCTAAGTGAATTCTTAAATAAATTCTCTTCAACTTTTGATATCATGGCACACCTCTCTGGTCTCTGGGTTCCTGGGAACACAACCTGCCACACTAACTCTCCGGTCCCTGGGTTCCTGGGAACACAACCTGCCACACTTACTCTCCGGTCCCTGGGTTCCCGGGAACACTACCTGCCACGCTTACTCTCTGGTCCCTGGGTTCCTGGGAACACAACCTGCCACACTAACTCTCCGGTCCCTGGGTTCCTGGGAACACAACCTGCCACACTTACTCTCCGGTCCCTGGGTTCCTGGGAACACTACCTGCCACGCTTACTCTCCGGTCCCTGGGTTCCAGGGAACACAACCTGCCACACTTACTCTCCGGTCCCTGGCTCCTGTGAACACAACCTGCCACACTTCCTCTCTGGTCCCTGGGTTCCTGGGAACACAACCTGCCACACTTACTCTCTTGTCCCTGGGTTCCTGTGAACACATCTTGCCACACTTACTCTCTGGTCTCTGGGTTCCTGGGAACACAACCTGCCACACTTACTCTCCGGTCCCTGGGTTCCTGGGAACACAACCTGCCACACTTCCTCTCTGGTCCCTGGGTTCCCGGGAACACAACCTGCCACGCTTACTCTCCAGTCCCCTGGGTTCCTGTGAACACATCTTGCCACACTTACTCTCTGGTCCCTGGGTTCCTGTGAACACAACCTGCCACACTTAATCTCTGGTCCCTGGGTTCTGGGAACACAACCTGCCACACTTACTCTCTGGTCCCTGGGTTCCTGTGAACACAACCTGCCACACTTCCTCTCTGGTCCCTGGGTTCTTGGGAACACAACCTGCCACACTTACTCTCTGGTCCCTGGGTTCCTGAGACACAACCTCTCTCTCTGGTCCCTGGGTTCCTGGAACACAACCTGCCACCTTACTCTCTGGTCCCTGGGTTCCTGTGAACACAACCTGCCACACTTACTCTCTGGTCCCTGGGGGAACACAACCTGCCACACTGGGTTCCTGGGAACACAACCTGCCACACTTACTCTCTGGTCCCTGGGTTCCTGGGAACACAACCTGCCACACTTACTCTCTGGTCCCTGGGTTCCTGGGAACACAACCTGCCACACTTACTCTCTGGTCCCTGGGTTCCTGGGGGAACACAACCTGCCAACCTGCCACTTACTCTCTGGTCCCTGGGTTCCTGGGAACACAACCTGCCACACTTACTCTCTCTGGTCCCTGGGTTCCTGGGTTGCCCACACTTACTCCTCCCTGGGTTCCTGGAACACAACCTGCCACACTTACTCTCTGGTCCCTGGGTTCCTGGGAACACACACACCTGCCACACTTACTCTCTGGTCCCTGGGTTCCTGAACACAACCTGCCACACTTACTCTCTGGTCCCTGGGTTCCTGGTGAACACAACCTGCCACACTTACTCTCTGGTCCCTGGGTTCCTGTGAACACAACCTGCCACACTTACTCTCTGGTCCCTGGGTTCCTGGGAACACAACCTGCCACACTTACTCTCTGGTCCCTGGGTTCCTGGGAACACAACCTGCAACACTTCCTCTCTGGTCCCTGGGTTCCTGTGAACACAACCTGCCACACTTACTCTGGAGGGCCTGGATCCGGAAGTCGGCGGGTCACGGAAACGATTTCACCAACATTCTGGGTAGAGTTTTTTTTCTTGGAGCCTTTATCAAACGTCCGCTTTGCCTCAGCTGAAAGGTTATTTTGGAAGACGATCACTGGGCTCCCATATTCACCTAGGAAATGCAAATTTCATGTCAGTGCAAAAGTGACAAGATCAGACACCGAAGTACATGGAGTTACCTTTACCTTTACGAACACAGTTAAGTTAACAGTGAGAATAATAAAAGTATTTTCAAGTGCATGTTTGTAAATAAAGATAACTATTTTATCCGTTATTTATGAAGTTTATAGACTGTTTGAAATTTCAACGATATCAACGGTGTCTAAGATATCACAACGGTGTAATAACACCGTCCATGAGGTAGTCCATACCTAGTCCATGAGGTGGACTTTTGGCAACAAATGGAGGATACGTGATGTCATCTAGATCATTAGACCAGTTTCCAAAATTCTTTGAGCTCCATTCTTGGCCGCCCATGTGTTGGTCAAACACGTCATTGGTTGACGACCTCACACTGTCCCCTATCCTCAGTCCAGGCCTCGGAGTTGGCCTTTTGTGGGTCCGATGGGCAGGGGACGCCGTCAGGTACATGATCCCGACAAACAGACCACACAGGAACATCAGCAGTCGCATCAGTCGACGTGGTCGGATGAACTTCAGCAGCAGCATGTCACACTTCCGTATCTTCATCATGCAACAGCTGGATCAGCAAGCACGAAAACTGGGACTGAAGGTGCAGATGACGAAATATTTCTTTACAACACTATCGACACGTTTCGCTGACCTTGGATTTAATTTGGATTAATCTCATTGTTGTCTATATGCGAAAACACGTTGATGTCGTCAAGTAAGACTCAATCATGTGTTTCATTCGCTATGAGGGGTTATGTCTGCTATAAATTCAAGTAAAATGTATTTGTTTGGAAATATGATTTAGTTTCCTTTGTTTGGTTTTATGTTCAATTTCAAGTCTTTTTAGAAATTTACGCCCAAACTGAATGAGGATATTTTACAACGTGCTTGTTTTCCATTGACTAATAGACAAAGAAACCTAGAAAGGAAATCGTAGAACCTATCGCCAGAGATTAACTGACGAAACAGATTCCGCCAAAAAAAATGGGCAAAAAAACAATAATTGATCACTGATGATCACTGATGGCACCGGATGTCCCCGAAATAGCAACAGATGCTGAAGAAAGGTGTCTGACTATAGTTGTGCCTGACAACATGTTTCCCGGCACAGCCCTACCGTCACTCATATCTTAGATGAAATTATATTATTACAAAGCAATTACTACTCTATTACCACTACATAATTGTAATATATCCTAAAAGAAAATAACGTACCAGTCAAAGTTTAATATATGGCTTCATAGCAAAGAGCAATTACTCTAGTATGTATTTTGATATATCAGAAAAAATCCATATCACTTACGCCTTACTTGAACCTTACCACACTGTTGACCACTGCTGCCCCAACCTGGAATAGGCCGTCTATGGTCAGCTAGCCCTGGTGTAATGTCCACTCACACAGGTAAGACAGTGGTTGTCATAACGTGCCATACTTGCGTTGTGTCTGATAAGAACACTTAACGGCGGAGTTTGCGAATGGGTGTTGACATATAGCAGTTTATGTTCTTACTGACAAACAGAAAGTGTCGTAATTTATCTTCAAATGTTGAATTAGGTATTTCATGTACAATTACATGTTATCATTATGACGTGACAGAGAGGCTGTGTTTGAGGTAATCAATAATGATTCAAGCATTGTGTTGTCCGTCCGCCCTGCAGATGTTAGGAAATTTAAAAGTACATTTGATCTTTGTTTTAAGTGAGGTATTCAGGCCCAAACAATGTTTCCATCCTCGTTAAAAGAATCTAGAGCCATAATAGCTTTGGAATTCGGCATAATTCCGTATATTTTTAGCAAAAACGATATTTGAAATTCGTATCATAGCCCTGTTATGAAGACATAGAGAATCTCACCCAAGTGTCTACTGATATCAATTATATCAACACGAGTTGATAAAGTTGGAAATATCAGAGGCTTGCCGAAGATATTTTTACTTTTATCAACGAGTGTTGATATGATTGATATCAGAAGACACAAGGGTGAGATTCTATTATCATAAAAAATCACTCTTCATTAGGTGCTATTAGACTTGCAGTGCAGCGATGTTATAGCATTGTGACATGTTTTTGACTTCATGGCATTGTGAATCATGTAATTGATGACGTCAGGGCATTGTACAAAATATACTGTTAAAATCGTATCTCCTTGGAATAAAACGATCACACCCCGGCGCAGTGATGACTTAGCATAACATCACTGCCACAGGCTAATTTGCATATCATGTGACCGGACTTTTCCTTCAATCTCTATGCCAGAAATATCT
This sequence comes from Haliotis rubra, assembly GCF_003918875.1. Classification (NCBI taxonomy): domain Eukaryota; kingdom Metazoa; phylum Mollusca; class Gastropoda; order Lepetellida; family Haliotidae; genus Haliotis; species Haliotis rubra. Next base: position 214,516 of record NW_025765146.1, on the reverse strand, counting down.
AAGAAAACCCAAACATCGATTTTATGCAGCTTTTATTGACTTTAGAAAAGCCTTTGATTTTGTAAATAGAAATAAGCTTTTATATGTACTCCTCACCAAAGGTGTCCATGGTAAAATGTTCAAGTTGCTGAAAGATATGTATGACAAGGTATCAGCTTGTGTTAAAGTTGGAAATAAGAGATCTGAAATCTTTAACACATCATCTGGGGTAAAGCAAGGTTGCATGCTTAGCCCAGCTCTGTTTATACTTTTTATCAACGAGCTTGTGGATGAAATGAATAACTGTGGATTAAGAGGAATATTTGTCAAAGATGGTTTAAATGATATTCTATTACTGCTTTTTGCAGATGATGTTACCTTACTTGATGACACTGTTATTGGTTTACAAAGAAAACTTGATACATTGTATCGTTTTTGCTCAAAATGGGGTTTAGAAGTTAATCTTGACAAATCTTGTATAGTAGTATTTAGAAATGGTGGATATCTTAAGAAATCAGAAAAATGGTTCTATAATGGAAACCAAATGAATGTTGTATCACACTATAAATATCTAGGTGTTGTTTTTACCACAAAATTGATATGGTCGAGGACATGTGAAACACTAAGTCTTCAAGCCAAAAAAGCCTTGTTCCCTATATTTAAAATGTTTAAAGATCTTCCACATATATCTTTGAAAGTTGCTTCAGCAATATTTGATAGTAAGATATCCCCAATATTATTGTACGGTAGTGAAATCTGGGGGCATTCATGTCGTCCTCACATTGAGAAAACCCGATGTTTCTTTTTCAAACGCTGTCTGTGTGTTAATAAAAATGTTTCTTCCAATGCTGTACTTGGTGAAATTGGCAGGACCCAATTATGCGTTAAATATTACGGCAGATGTATCAAATATTGGTGCAGAATATTACATATGGACAATAATCGACATCCCAAATCATGTTATGAAATGTCAAAGTTGCAAGACGATAGTGGCAGCTGCAACTGGGTTACGCATGTGCGTCTACTTTTATTCCGAACTGGATTTTCTTACGTTTGGATTACACAGGAATGTGGGAATATAGAAACGTTTATAAGTGAATTTAGACAAAGATGTCAAGATATTGAAATTCAAAATTGGCACTCTAGGATAACATCATCTTTTCTAAAAGACTATGGAGCAATCAAGTCCGCCCTCGAACCTGAAAAATACATATTGGAACTTTGTCATAACAAGGACCTTATACGCATTTTATGCAAATTCCGCTGTTTAAGCCATACGTTAAATGTTCAACAACAACGTTAAAATAATAATATACATTTCAATGTATTGATATGTGACAAATAAGATTTTAATGTTACACAGGATGAATTTCATTTTTTACTTGTGTGTCCATTCTATTCTGCACAAAGAAAACTGTACTTACCTAGTTATTACCATACGTTCCCATCAAGATTAAAATTTAAACAACTTTTAACAACAACAAATGCACATCTATTGAAGTCAATAGCATTATTTCTAAAGCGTAACTTGCCTGTATGAAAATGAACTAATTACATTGTTTTTGTCTGTCCATCGGCACAATATTGTTCTTATATGTTTGTACTCTTGGCCACGTGGCCTCAAATACTGAATAAACTTCTTCTTCTTCTTCTTCTTCTTCTATTAGACTTGCAGTGCAGCGATGTTATAGCATTGTGACATGTTTTTGACTTCATGGCATTGTGAATCATGTAATTGATGACGTCAGGGCATTGTACAAAATATACTGTTAAAATCGTATCTCCTTGGAATAAAACGATCACACCCCGGCGCAGTGATGACTTAGCATAACATCACTGCCATAGGCTAATTTGCATATCATGTGACCGGACTTTTCTCTTTTTTGTAAACAAACGCGCATATATTTATAATAAGAAGAGAATAGTCTTACCAGAGACCATATAAGATGTTCTCTGGTCTTAAAGCAAGCTTTTCGACGCTCTCTTCACAATGTTTTACATTGTTACATGTACATTCCACAACAGTAAGGTTTATGACAGTACATATTTATACATCAAACTGGATGCATCGTTTGCTCTCGGCTTCGATGACACTCGTGGAGCCGTACAACCTATGTAAACAAAGGATCGCTACGCAAATCGAAATAGTGTTACACGTTTTAGGATATTTTCTCAGTGAAACTAAACCATTCTATCAAAGATGATTTATTAGATGTGTAGACTCGTCAATAGAATATTGATATTCATTTATTAACTTAAACGTGGTGAGGCCATTTATACTTTAAGGTAAATGAAGCTTTTTGTGTGCTTAATGGGCAATTTAAACGACATGTTAGAACATGCATTTAGGCAACTGATTCAATTTTCAAATTTTAGGTTGTTCCCATACTTTTTGTTTGTAGTATATGTACATTATATTGAATGGACGGTGCAAGATGTTACGAATCGTCACATCTTTCTGACCTGTGGCAGAGGTACTATGCTATCCGCATGGAACTCTGGGTCGGAGAGACTAAAACGATATCTCGCACGAATATAATATTTTGTTTATTACTGAAGTCGTCAAATTGAGGAAAATATACTCAAATCTACTTTCAAACATAGGCTGGCTACCCGCCGTCGCCACATGTAGAACGCAACGTCATAGAAGAAACGTGACGTCATAACATTGTTCATGAGGTCACGTCACCATGACAAAGTGATATTTTGCATCGTATGAAAAATATGAACCCTGATATGTTCGCCCTCGTAGGTAATAAAATAAGATCTCCTCAGATTCTGATGACTACCGTTTTCTTGATTGTCGGCTACATTCGCTCTCTTTGTCCTTATTTGTAGAAGCGATTCGATCATGAACGGGTAACCAGGCTAGGTTTTTGGGCCAAAATACAAGTGTGTGGATAATGGTGAGTATTGTACTGACTGCATCCGGTCATCAGGGCAGTTGCCTGTCGCCTACCATGGTGTATATGTGCCCATTACGTCGCATCAACGACACCAGATCAAAGCAGAGGAGTCGTTTCGTAATTGTGTTTCAGAGCTGCGAGAATGCACAAACGTGAAATGAAAACAATAAACAGACTCCGTAACTGTTCATTGTACAAAGACAAAACAACTGATAGTTTAAACATTTATTAACAATGAGCAATAACAAGCAAACTAAAACTTTCATCAGGGTGAACAACTGGCGTCATCGAACGTAACAGTAACCCATAGTAACTTGTCAGTTCTGATAGACATCTGACCCGATTTTAATACAAGGGGGATATTACGATCTACCGAGGTCAATATGACATCTTGAATACTTTAGGGTGATCATGACTCGGTCGCCCGAGTAGGCAACCCCGCTCGTGTAGAAGTTCGCATCACTGTGTGTGTGCTACCGTATCCATGTAGTTGTCAAAGGGGAGCGTTGGTACTCATTGGTACATGTCATTGGATACAGCAATTAGCAATTCTTGAAAAAGCTGCTGCTTTTCCTCTGATAGGTTCCTGCGACATTTTATGTCAGTTCATGTATCCTATAGTGTAACCATCCCGGTGTGTACTCCATTTCATGGCTTGCAGTCTACTCATGTCAGTAGTGGAACATAAAGTACACTTGTTTACTACTGAAATCACACAATTTACAATTAAAGGCAGCACCTAACTTTACCCAATATTCAGAGTACGAGAGTAGATAGTTATACTATAAAGACTTGGACTGAAACCTTTGTATTGCTGTACGTGATGTGGGATCCTCATAACAAATGGATGGAACACTATGTTATCCATGTTATTATTTTTGTAAAATTTGCTTCAGATTTGCTTAAAAAAGTAATGTAAGTCTTGAATTCAACACAATGGAAAAGTAACCGTTTAGTCGTTCAGTTTGGTCCTATAGTATTATAAGTATGAATATGCTATTACTATAGATACCCAAGTTAATGTTGGCAGTGGTATGGCTATGAAGGGCGTGGCGTGAGCGTCCACACCTGGGACCTGTGCCCAGAACAGGGTAGTACGGCGAGGGTCTTCTTGCCTGCCTGTAGACACAGTCCACTATTCGTTTCATGTAAATGTCCATCCTGCGGAAATAAGGCGAATCAGAAGTAAGTTTCAACTCTTTAGCTCTGTTTGTCAAAAGATACATTGCAATCATTTTATTATTTCAATCTGTGGCAGTAAGAATCTGTCATATGGTTAATAGACAAGTGTATTTTCCACAATTCCCATGTTGTGCTAGTTACATCTGAGCCAATGGGTGTGTCAAATGTCTACCTGAGTGTATGTCCAGCTTATTCCGTGCCGCAGGTTCAGGGAGACATTCCCGTCCTTGACGTACAGGTGTTGGTGGTAGTTCCAGATCTGGCCATTGCCCTGCATGCACCAAAACTGTAGGTTGAGAAAGACGCAGATGGTAACACGAAGCAGACAATTGGGGACTTGCAGAGATGTGAGTAGGAGTGTCTTTGTGCGTTTCTGTGGGTCTGTGGAGCTTGATCATCCCATCTGTTCTGTCGACTTTAGGTTTCTAGTTCCAGTTTAGTCTCTTTATACGACAAGCACGGGGTAACAACGAAGATGAGGATATGCACATGTGCTTGAATACAAAGCTACAAAGCTATAGCCAATGTCTTATCAAGGTGGACTGTTGGAAAATGTTATTTATCGTGTTGCAATTGTATTTAGTTAGTTTACTTGCAACCAGGGTATGTTTAGGGCTGCAGATGCCTCGCCGAACGGAAACTTCAGTAGTCTTACCTAGGTCAGGATAATTCTTGACTGAACAAGTGATTATCAACAAAGTTTTATAAACGTTTCCTAAGTGTAACCAGGTCATGATTATACTTTATTTCCGTATTTCTATCTATGACCCTACCTGGTTGTATCCCTCGCCTTGGCACGTGTACATGCTCGGCACCTTGGACTGTCGCCCCATCGAGTCTAAACAGTTATTGTAGGCAGCGTTCCGAATCTAGAAATATAAATAAACCTGCGATAACAGGACTTCTAACAGAAAGCTGAACACCAATCACAGTAGCATGAACGTACAGAGTTTGTCATGGTGCTTGATGTAAATACGTTCGTTGATGAAACAGTCATGACGCAAAGTAACTTTCAACGTTTCTTCGTTTGTTCGCTTGGATCATCAGAAAGCGAGCGCCTCCTTCCACTACATCGTCAAGATTTACCAACCCCTGTGTAGTCCCTCGGTCTACAGAATGGACTGAGACTTACACTGACTGTGAACATACAGGTGCCATACCTCTCCTACAGTCAGACAGTCTGTGGGCACTAGTAGCTCCGGGAGCACGTTCTTCAAGTACCATTCAAAGTCGTGGCAGTGTAGACTCCGACGTAGTTCTTGTCTTTCCGAGATATCTCCAACAACAACCTGGGGACGAATAATACATACAAAGTAGCGGTGGTGATTACATACAAGAAAACCCCGAGTACCTTGGACAGGTTCTACTCGACAGATATTTGCAGCCTACGTGGTACTGATGAATCCTACTTTGAATCCTACACGTCTGTCTGTGTCTTGTCTGCACATGTAACAGATGGGGTATATAACCGTCTTAGAAAACCACCTGGAACAGGAACAGGAAGTGTAAGATGTGATCTTGATGTTGTGATCCAGGGCCCACTTGCACAGAACAGTCTTAGTTACAATCAATGTTAGGCCCCTACAATCAACATTACAATCGCCATACAATTGTCCTAATCCACTTCCACAAGGCCGATCTTAGCGCGATTGTAAGACGACATGTATTTAAGATCGCGATCTTAGCTAAAATCGAACTCTTCCACAGTGGAAGTACGAATTTCTTAAACTTGACACCTGTCTACAGTTGTCTATAAGTTCACATGGCATGCTGTGCCAATGAAAATGTGGAAAAGGGCCCCGTTCCTCAAAGCGATCGTAGCGCTACGACTGTGGTAAGTCTATGTTAAAGTATGGGAGTTACGATCAACTTAGCGCTACGATCTCTTTGAGGAACGGGGCCCTGGTCACTGCACACAACACATACCTCCCTCAATCACACTTTGCGGAATTTCCATTAAAAACATTCCCACAAATCTTTAAGGAAACGATTACATGAAAGCAAGCCTAATTTTTTTCTACATTCAAATTGTCATGATTTATGAATTAAGAATGTATATCCACCTGATACTGAACTTAGTATATCCACCTGTCACCCACCTCAGTATATCCACCTGTCACCCACCTCAGTATATCCACCTGTCAACCACCTCAGTATATTCACCTATAATCCACCTCAGTGTATCCACCTGTCACCCATCTCAGTATATCAATTTGCCACCCACCTCAGTATATCCACCTGAGTATATCCACCTGTTACCGAACTCGGTATATCCACCTGCCACCCATTTAGTATATCCACCTGTCACTGACCTCAGTACATCCACCTGTCACTGACCGCAGTATATCCTTCTATCACCTACTTCAGTATATCCACATGTCACCCACCTCAGTATATCCACCTGTCACCCACCTCAGTAAATCCACCTGCCACCAACTTCAGTATATCCACCTGTCACCCACTTCAGTATATCCACCTGTCACCCACCTCAGTATATCCACCTGTCACCCACCTTTAGTATATCCACCTTTCACCCACCTCAGTATATCCCCCTGTTACCAACCTCAGTATATCCACCTTTCCCAAATCATCAGTATATCCACTTGTCACTGACCTCAGTATATCCACTTGTCACTGACCTCAGTACATCCACCTGTCACCCACCTCAGTATATGCACCTGTCATCCACCTCAGTATATCCACCTGTCACCCACCTCAGTATATCCACCTGGCACCCAACTCAGTATATCCACCTGTCACCGGCCTCAGTATATCCACCTGTCACTGACCTCAGTATATTCACCTGTCAATGACCTCAGTATATCCACCTATCCCTATCTCGGACATTCTCATTGAATTCTTATCTGTCACTAACCTTGTCAGATCCAGTAGTCTCGTAGAAGAACTTCTTATAGTCATCCATCCACACCTCGGCCACTCGTGCAGCGTTCCTCCTCACACTGCCAGGGATGGGCCAGTGGATCGGGTTGTTATGGCGGAAGATGTGACCTACATGTGAGCAGGGCAGCAGCTCCACGCTGCCGTTACACATCCACGCCTGTAACAAATAAACCCAGCTGCATGTGCTGTAGAGAACTGCCGTTACACATCCATACCTGTAACAAATACACCCAGCTGTGCTGTAGAGTACTGCCGTTACACATCCATACCTGTAACAAATAAACCCAGCTGTGCTGTAGAGTACTGCCGTTACACATCCACACCTATAACAAATAAACTCAGCTGTGCTGTAGAGAACTGCCGTTACACATCCACACCTGTAACAAATAAACCCAGCTGTGCTCTAGAGTACTGCCGTTACACATCCACACCTGTAACAAATAAACTCAGCTGTGCTCTAGAGCACTGCCGTTACACATCCACGCCTGTAACAAATAAACCTAGCTGTGCTGTAGCGAACTGCCGTTACACATCCATACCTGTAACAAATAAACCCAGCTGTGCTCTAGAGTACTGCCGTTGCACATCCACACCTGTAACAAATAAACCCGGATGTACTGTTACTGTAGAGTATTGCTGTTACACATCCACACAGAGGATACATGTCACAAAGTTAGCCGATAAAAGGTTCAAACCAAGCGTGCAACACATCTCTACCACCCAGTATTTGCCATCTGTGTGATCGTGTGTTCTTTGGTGATGTGAGATTGCTGTTACAGTATCAAGGAGGCGTAACATAAAGTGTCAGGTTAATGTTGGAGTTGGACCCTGTGGCTTTAACGAAACACCTATATGTGTTCAGGTCAGCGTTTACTACAACTGTCAGACATAACCGGTGGCTCCCCTTTCAGACATACCTTGAAGGACAGCTCGATGTTCTCTCCGCCCCAGTAGTCCAGTCCTGGGTCGTAGGCCCCCAGCAGTGTAAAATAGTCCCGGGATATCGCAAACAACCCACCAGGCATTGTGGCAGATCTGAAAATACACACGGACACACGGTTTGGTTTGAACCATCTGACTCATCTGTAATGAAGACACATGACACCATGTTAGCGACGTTGCCAACAGTGGCGATGTCCACCTACTTGATGGGTGCTGTCGGAGAACGGGACGGTTTGGTACGGAGTTCATGGATCCCAATCCATCTGAAGATGAGATTTGACCAGGAGAATGTCCCAACGCTGAGTGGAGCACGGGGCTTGACTGACAATGTGTCGGACTTGATAGACTCTATCGTTGGATAAGGAACGGCATAAGGGTTCTCAGCAATCCGATCCAGCAGGGGTTCAAGCCAACCTAGCAACAGGTACCTTACCATTCAGCATTGTCAAAAGATCTTTCCTTATGGTATTTTCCCATCGTATTTAAATACAGGTTACATAATGAAGTAAAGATGTATGGGTCCGTCAGCGTTGCATCTTGCCAAAAGGTATCCTTTTGTAATATTTAAAGGTTAACTATGATAATAAGATTACAATTTTAGTCCATTTTCAGATTTAATACAGTCATGTTTAAGTACAACAACAATGATACTGCCACAGTCCGATCCTACCTGGGAAACATTCGATGTGTGAGTCGAGGAAGACCAGGACGGGGGCGGTGGCGTGTTTGTAGCCCAACAACCTTGCTCTTATCAACCCCTCCCGCTGACCTGTCCGAAGTATCTTCACTATGCCCAGCGCTGACATGTACTTCTCCAGGGCTGCACCAAGATATTCTGGACAAAGATACACGATTAATGTGTGAACCTCCATCAAGCTGTCTTTGTCTGTGAGTAAGTGAGTTGTGTTTTACGCCGCTTCTAGCAATATTCCACCAATGTCACGGTTATTGATACCAGGAATGGGCGTCACATGTTGTCCTCATGAGAGGAATCTAACTCTGGCGTTCAGCTTGGCAAAGGGGCAACTTTTTACCCCTAGGCTACCCAACCACCCCAGTTGCTCGAAGTCACCATAGGTTTATACAATATGTTGCATCATGGAAAGCAATGGTAGCCCGTGGCAGACGATGTTACACGTATCAAAGAGTGGTAGTGGGGGATGAGGTTTCACGAACCCAGGTGTGAGTGAAATGGCACAATGTTTTCCACGTGCCTTGGTGTTATTAGAGATGGTAGACGAGGATGCACATGCCTCTGAGTATGAGTTGCAGTGATAATCACACGTACCTTGGTCCGAGGCGTCGTCAACGAGGATAATCTCCTGGAGTAGGTGTGGTGGTGAACGGTTGATGATACTGTGCACGGAGCGCAGCAGGGTAGACCACGCCTCGTTGTGGAAACACAAGATGACACTCGCCTTGTGCCTGCTCTGATGACTCAGTGACCGACACCTGGAACATCATACGCTATGGGATCACAATGAATGCAGCTTTTAAAATAAATTCTCTATTGTTGCTCCCTATACCAAGCTAAACATCTTGCTTTCCGGGGTTCCTGTCAACACAGCCCTAAACACTCACTGCGGTGGGCCTGGATCCGGAAGTCGACGGGTCACGGAAACGATGTCACTAACAAACTGGTTAAAGCTGTGTTTCTTGTAGCCTTCATCAAACATCTGCTTAGCTTCAGCTGAAAGGTGGTTTGGGAAGACGGTCACTGGGCGGCCATACTCACCTAAGAAAAGTGGTTTCCATTTGAGACAGCGCAAACATGACGAGATCAGTACATCAAGTTAGCTTTCATAGTCGACATATGTCATGTGTATAAGTAAAGGTAACTTGTCAACAGTCTAATAAAATCATACCTCTTCCATGAGGTGGAGTCTTGGCAACAAATGGTGGATACGTGATGTCATCTAGATCATTAGACCAGTTTCCAAAATTCTTTGAGCTCCATTCTTGGCCGCCCATGTGTTGGTCAAACACGTCATTGCTTGACGACCTCACTCTGTCCCCCATTCTCAGTCCAGGCCTCGGAGTTGGCCTTTTGTGGGTCCGTGGGGCAGGGGACGCCGTCAGGTACATGGTCCCGACAAACAGACCACACAGGAACATCAGCAGTCGCATCAGTCGACGTGGTCGGAGGAACTGCAGCAGCAGCATGTCACACTTCCGTATCTTCATCATGCAGCCACCGCATCAGCAAGCGTACTGTATAGGAATGAAGACATAGATGAACAAATTTGCTGTAAAATCACTGCTGAACCGTGATTAAAGCTACAGTATATCAACTTATGAAAGTACGATGTATTTGTTTGGAACTATGCTTCAGTTATCTTCGTTTGGTTTTACTGTATATTCCAGCAGGCGCCTTGAAACAATAGCCCCCTCACAGTTGGAGGATATTTGACATTGTGTTTTTTGCACCTTGAAATATTTGCTACATTTACTTACATTTGAAATAATTGGTTTATTTTCACTATTCACTCGTCTAACCCCTTACTTGCACGTTATCTTGCAGCACTGCTGCCCCAACCTGGAGTATACCGTCTATGGTCAGCTGGCCCGGTGTAATCTCCACTGACACAGGCACGCCACTGGTGGTCATAACATGGACTTAATATCTTACTAATTAGACTGCGGAGTGTATGTACTTGAGTTATGTCTGATAAGAACACTTAACGGCGGTGTTTGTGCATGTTACTTTAGTTTATAGCAGTTTATGTGTACATAGTCCATAACACTTACGCCTTACTTGAACCTTACCACACTGTTGACTACTGCTGCCCCAACCTAGAGTAGACCGTCTATGGTCAGCTGGCCCAGGTGTAATGTCCACTGACACAGGCACGCCACTGGTGGTCATAACGTGTACATACTAATGTAACTACAGAGAGTGTATAGAGACATAATGTCTGACATAAACTCTCAAATGGCAAGCACAACCAACATTTTAATACTTCAGGAGATACTTATTAAATTTGGAAAGAGGAAATAGCGTAATAGCGTAAAATCCGCCTCTGAAAGGATTTCCCCACAAAACGGCTTCCGGGTATTTGAGGGCTCTGTAGAATCAAACCGGCAGGCGCCAAGTCTGCATGGCGGTTCACCGAGGTCCTCTTGTGTTCAGTTTTGGGTGCAACTCAGATCTGACACTGGTCATCTATAAGTCAACACTTCATACAACCAAAAACCACAGAGCGGTTATTACAAACATGTTCACCTTTTTTGTATAACTTATGCGAGTTTGAGTGTGAATTGTGAAAATTTGAGAAGTGAAAGAAAAGCATTTTTAAGTTTCCTAAATTACTTTTTAAGTGTTACTGTGTTTGCTTGTTTGGGATGACTATTACGGAACACTTTTAACACTCTTTCTTGGATATTTATATATTTTCTACAAATGTTATAATTTTTTTCTCTCTTGGAAATTTACCAAAAGTATCTAGGAAAATTCATATTTGCAACAAATGCGCAATTATATTTTCAGTTTACTTGCCCTTCGTGTTTCTGTGTATTGAGTTAGTTATAAGGTTTGTATTGCTGCCGGCACCACAAACATTGAATTGGAGATTTCATAGATCATTAAATGTTGAATGTTGATGTAACAGAGAGACTGCGTTTGCAAACAGTAATGAAACATTGCCCATCTCCATTCTGTGAGTGCTCTCTGTGTGGACTCCGACTTGAACATCTCAACACTAACGCGCTATTCATCAATGAGATGTTGTGATATGGTCTCCTGTATTTGTACATCGTCCGCAAGTCGTGTTGGATTGGATTACAGCAATAGAGCTACTAATCGTGGAACAAGTGCAAATGTGGGAAAGACCGTGTTTATATTATGCACATATCAACATGCGGAAATCTCACCTGAAGTGCTGAGATAACGTCGGTCACGGGAGCTGCAGCTTTATGAGAATTAGCTCACCTGGGAGACGAGACTCAGGTGTGCCTGGTGACAGATGACCTGCAACACCTGTCCTCCACGTAGGTACTGAGGCATGTGCCGCACATACTGTAGTATTTACATTCATCAGTTTACACGTGTTACATGCAATCACGGTGTCGAATGTGTCACAATTAAACATCGTATCTCGTCAAGGTTATTATTTTCTGGAGCGAGGATTCGATTACGAATCGAGCAGGGACATTACTCGAGTAGTTACATCGTAAGTAGTCTATAAACTTCTACTGAAAGATCCAGGCATGAACATACTTTTGAAATGATGCTGAAAACCATTAAAAATTGTGCGTCATATTCAAATTATTTAATAGTTATATAAGAGCAAGAATTTAAAACCCGACGTCAAACCTTATTTCACCTCACCTCTAAATTTTGTGATAGCATATCATTTGTCATAAAGTCAGTTAAATATAATACACGGAGTGAGACTGGGCCTTAGTAAATGCAGCTGTACCCCGATCAACCAGTATATGGTGTATAAAGACTGAGCCTGATCTCGTGGACCCCTGCTGCGGCCTCAGAGATCCATTCACATACTTATTCTCATCTGTTGCATCTCTTGGTGATATCAGCGGTTGCAGAGTGCCAACACCAAACCTTCAGCGTACCGTAGCGAGGATGATGAGAGAGTTAACGAAAAAAAAAGTATTTTTGAAGAACCACCAGATAAATATAAACTTATATTACCGGAATATATTTCCCCGAAAGACCCTTTGTCTCTGAGGTTCAACATGTCCCACTCTGAGACACAACAGTTCCTGTAGCCCCTTTACTGAAGACGGAAACCTCCCATCTATCTTACTGCAAACAAATATATCTTCGCCTATGTAAACCGAAGAACTTACTTATCAAGGAATCAATTAACTATTTTGTAAACAGGTACATGTCAGTACATCTTCTCTATCCATTCTGTTTGACCTTCATATGTCTTTATCCAGTCCGTTTGACGTGTGTGGCACATGTCAGTATATCTTCTTTATCCAATCCGTGTGACGTGCGTGGTGTACGTCAGTATATCTTCTTTATCCAATCCGTGTGACGTGCGTAGTGTATGTCAGTATATCATCTTTATCCAGTCCGTTTGACGTGTGTGGTGCATGTCAGTATATCGTCTATATCCAGTCCGTTTGACGAGTGAGGTTCATGTCAGTATATCCTCTTTATCCAGTCCGTTTGACGTGTCAGTATATCTTCTTTATCCAGTCCGTGTGACGTGTGTGGTGCATGTCAGTATATCGTCTTTATCCAGTCCGTTTGACGTGCGTGGTGTATGTCAGTATATCGTCTTTATCCAGTCCGTTTGACGTGTGTGGTGTATGTCAGTATATCGTCTATATCCAGTCCGTTTGACGTGTGTGGCACATGTCAGTATATCGTCTTTATCCAATCCGTTTGACGTGTGTGGTGCATGTCAGTATATCGTCTGTATCCAGTCCGTGTGACGTGTGTGGTGCATGACATAATATCGTCTTTTCCAGTCCGTTTGACGTGCGTGGTGTATGTCAGTATATCGTCTTTATCCAGTCCGTTTGACGTGTGTGGCACATGTCAGTATATCATCTTTATCCAGTCCGTTTGACGTGTGTGGTGCATGTCAGTATATCGTCTATATCCAGTCCGTTTGACGAGTGAGGTTCATGTCAGTATATCCTCTTTATCCAGTCCGTTTGACGTGTCAGTATATCGTCTTTATCCAATCCGTTTGACGTGTGTGGTGCATGTCAGTATATCGTCTGTTTCCAGTCCGTGTGTGTGTGGTGCATGTCAGAATATCGTCTTTATCCAGTCCGTTTGACGTGTGGTGTATGTCAGTATATCGTCTTTATCCAGTCCGTTTGACGTGTGTGGTGCATGTCAATATATTGTCTTTATCCAGTCCGTTTGACGTGTGTGTGGTGTATGTCAGTATATCGTCTTTATCCAGTCCGTTTGACGTGTGAGGTTCATGTCAGTATATCTTCTTTATCCAGTCCGTTTCGTGTCAGTATATCTTCTTTATCCAGTCCGTTTGACCTGTGAAGTGCATGTCAGTACATCTTCTTTATCCAGTCCGTTTGACGCGTGATGTTCATGTCAGTATATCTTCTTTATCCAAGCCGTTTCACGTGTCAGTATATCTTCTTTATCCAGTCCGTTTGACGTGTGATGTTCATGTCAGCATATCTTCTTTATCCAGTCCGTTTGACGTGTCAGTATATCTTCTTTATCCAGTCCAGTATATCTTCTTTATCCAGTCCGTTTGACGTGTCAGTATATCGTCTTTATCCAGTCCGTTTGACGCGTGAGGTTCATGTCAGCATATCTTCTTTATCCAGTCCGTTTGACGCGTGATGTTCATGTCAGCATATCTTCTTTATCCAGTCCGTTTGACGTGTCAGTATATCTTCTTTATCCAGTCCGTTTGACGTGTGATGTTCATGTCAGCATATCTTCTTTATCCAGTCCGTTTGACGTGTCAGTATATCTTCTTGATCCAGTCCAGTATATTTTCTTTATCCAGTCCGTTTGACGTGTCAGTATATCTTCTTAATCCAGTCCGTTTGACGCGTGAGGTTCATGTCAGCATATCTTCTTTATCCAGTCCGTTTGACGTGTCAGTACATCTTCTTTATCCAGTCCGTTTGACGTGTCAGCATATCTTCTTTATCCAGTCCGTTTGACGTGTCAGTACATCTTCTTTATCCAGTCCGTTTGACGTGTCAGTATATCTTCTTTATCCAGTCCAGTATATCTTCTTTATCCAGTCCGTTTGACGTGTCAGAATATCGTCTTTATCCAGTCCGTTTGACGCGTGAGGTTCATGTCAGCATATCTTCTTTATCCAGTCCGTTTGACGCGTGATGTTCATGTCAGCATATCTTCTTTATCCAGTCCGTTTGACATGTCAGTATATATTCTTTATCCAGTCCGTTTGACGTGTGAAGTGCATGTCAGTATATCTTCTTTAACCAGTCCGGTTGACGTGTCAGTATATCTTCTTTATCCAATCCGTGTGACGTGCGTAGTGTATGTCAGTATATCATCTTTATCCAGTCCGTTTGACGTGTGTGGTGCATGTCAGTATATCGTCTATATCCAGTCCGTTTGACGAGTGAGGTTCATGTCAGTATATCCTCTTTATCCAGTCCGTTTGACGTGTCAGTATATCTTCTTTATCCAGTCCGTGTGACGTGTGTGGTGCATGTCAGTATATCGTCTTTATCCAGTTTGTTTGACGTGCGTGGTGTATGTCAGTATATCGTCTTTATCCAGTCCGTTTGACGTGCGTGGTGTATGTCAGTATATCGTCTATATCCAGTCCGTTTGACGTGTGTGGCACATGTCAGTATATCGTCTTTATCCAATCCGTTTGACGTGTGGTGCATGTCAGTATATCGTCTGTATCCAGTCCGTGTGACGTGTGTGGTGCATGTCATAATATCGTCTTTATCCAGTCCGTTTGACGTGCGTGGTGTATGTCAGTATATCGTCTTTATCCAGTCCGTTTGACGTGTGTGGCACATGTCAGTATATCATCTTTATCCAGTCCGTTTGACGTGTGTGGTGCATGTCAGTATATCGTCTATATCCAGTCCGTTTGACGAGTGAGAGGTAATGTCAGTATATCCTCTTTATCCAGTCCGTTTGACGTGTCAGTATATCGTCTTTATCCAATCCGTTTGACGTGTGTGGTGCATGTCAGTATATCGTCTGTTTCCAGTCCGTGTGACGTGTGTGGTGCATGTCAGAATATCGTCTTTATCCAGTCCGTTTGACGTGTGTGGTGTATGTCAGTATATCGTCTTTATCCAGTCCGTTTGACGTGTGTGGTGCATGTCAATATATTGTCTTTATCCAGTCCGTTTGACGTGTGTGGTGTATGTCAGTATATCGTCTTTATCCAGTCCGTTTGACGTGTGAGGTTCATGTCAGTATATCTTCTTTATCCAGTCCGTTTCACGTGTCAGTATATCTTCTTTATCCAGTCCGTTTGACCTGTGAAGTGCATGTCAGTACATCTTCTTTATCCAGTCCGTTTGACGCATGATGTTCATGTCAGTATATCTTCTTTATCCAAGCCGTTTGACGTGTCAGTATATCTTCTTTATCCAGTCCGTTTGACGTGTGATGTTCATGTCAGCATATCTTCTTTATCCAGTCCGTTTGACGTGTCAGTATATCTTCTTTATCCAGTCCAGTATATCTTCTTTATCCAGTCCGTTTGACGTGTCAGTATATCGTCTTTATCCAGTCCGTTTGACGCGTGAGGTTCATGTCAGCATATCTTCTTTATCCAGTCCGTTTGACGCGTGATGTTCATGTCAGCATATCTTCTTTATCCAGTCCGTTTGACGTGTCAGTATATCTTCTTTATCCAGTCCGTTTGACGTGTGATGTTCATGTCAGCATATCTTCTTTATCCAGTCCGTTTGACGTGTCAGTATATCTTCTTGATCCAGTCCAGTATATTTTCTTTATCCAGTCCGTTTGACGTGTCAGTATATCTTCTTTATCCAGTCCGTTTGACGCGTGAGGTTCATGTCAGCATATCTTCTTTATCCAGTCCGTTTGACGTGTCAGTACATCTTCTTTATCCAGTCCGTTTGACGTGTCAGCATATCTTCTTTATCCAGTCCGTTTGACGTGTCAGTACATCTTCTTTATCCAGTCCGTTTGACGTGTCAGTATATCTTCTTTATCCAGTCCAGTATATCTTCTTTATCCAGTCCGTTTGACGTGTCAGTATATCGTCTTTATCCAGTCCGTTTGACGCGTGAGGTTCATGTCAGCATATCTTCTTTATCCAGTCCGTTTGACGCGTGATGTTCATGTCAGCATATCTTCTTTATCCAGTCCGTTTGACATGTCAGTATATATTCTTTATCCAGTCCGTTTGACGTGTGAAGTGCATGTCAGTATATCTTCTTTAACCAGTCCGGTTGACGTGTCAGTATATCTTCTTTATCCAGTCCGTTTGACGTGTCAGTATATCTTCTTTATCCAGTCCGCTTGACGTGTGTAGTGCATGCCAGTATATCTTGTTTATCCAGAAATGTATAATATGATGTCATTATGTTGGGTTTGATAAGAACAGTCGTTTGCTTCCACAGCATACAGACGCTTCTTCAACAGGAATAGCCAGACACCCACCATGCCAAGGGTACAAGGTTATATAGAGACACTTGTAGGCTGTGAACTTCTCTCTCGGGTAACACGGTCTGATGTACGCCTTTTTGTAGCAGTGTCACAAGAGCCTGTAGGCGAATCTGATGTCCGCCTGACACTGCTACAAAAAGGCGTACATCAGACCGTATATCCGAGGGAGGAGATTACAACGTATCCGTCCGTGTGACCTGATGGATCCGTCCATACACTGTGTGACCTGGTGGATCCGTCCATACACTGTGTGACCTAGTGGATCCGTCTATACACTGTGTGGCCTGGTGGATCCGTCCATACACTGTGTGACCTGGTGGATCCGTCCATACACTGTGTGACCTGGTGGATCCGTCCATACACTGTGTGACCTAGTGGATCCGTCTATACACTGTGTGACCTGGTGGATCCGTCTATACACTGTGTGACCTAGTGGATCCGTCTATACACTGTGTGACCTGGTGGATCCGTCCATACACTGTGTGACCTGGTGGATCCGTCCATACACTGTGTGACCTGGTGGATCCGTCCATACATTGTGTGACCTGGTGGATCCGTCTATACACTGTTTGACCTGGCGGATCCGTCTATACACTGTGTGACCGGACGGATCCGTTCATACATTGTGTGACCTGGCAGATCCGCTCATACACTGTGTGACCTGACGGATCCGCTCATACACTGTGTGACCTGACGGATCCGTCTATACACTGTGTGACCGGACGGATCCGTTCATACATTGTGTGACCTGACGGATCCGTTCATACACTGTGTGACCTGACGGATCCGCTCATACACTGTGTGACCTGACGGATCCGCTCATACACTGTGTGACCTGACGGATCTGTCCATGCACTGTGTGACCTGACGGATCCGTTCATACATTGTGTGACCTGACGGATTCGTTCATACATTGTGTGACCTGACGGATCCGCTCATACACTGTGGGACCTGACGGATTCGTTCATACACTGTGTGACCTGACGGATCCGCTCATACACTGTGTGACCTGACGGATCCGTCCATACACTGTGTGACCTGACGGATCCGTTCATACATTGTGAGACCTGACGAATCCGTTCATACATTGCGTGACCTGGCGGATCCGCTCATACACTGTGTGACCTGACGGATCCGTCCATACACTGTGTGACCTGACGGATCTGTCCATGCACTGTGTGACCTGACGGATCCGTTCATACATTGTGTGACCTGACGGATTCGTTCATACATTGTGTGACCTGACGGATCCGCTCATACACTGTGTGACCTGACGGATTCGTTCATACACTGTGTGACCTGACGGATCCGCTCATA
The DNA here is from genome assembly GCF_003918875.1 of Haliotis rubra. Taxonomy (NCBI): domain Eukaryota; kingdom Metazoa; phylum Mollusca; class Gastropoda; order Lepetellida; family Haliotidae; genus Haliotis; species Haliotis rubra. The sequence continues at coordinate 196,189 of NW_025765146.1, read as the reverse complement.
CACTGTGTGACCTGACGGATCCGTCCATACACTGTGTGACCTGACGGATCCGTTCATACATTGTGAGACCTGACGGATCCGTTCATACATTGCGTGACCTGGCGGATCCGCTCATACACTGTGTGACCTGACGGATCCGTCCATACTTTGTGTGACCTGGTGGATCCGTCCATACATTGTGTGACCGGACGGATCCGTCCATACATTGTGTGACCTGGTGGATCCGTTCATACATTGTGAGACCTGACGAATCCGTTCATACATTGCGTGACCTGGCGGATCCGCTCATACACTGTGTGACCTGACGGATCCGTCCATACACTGTGACCTGACGGATCTGTCCATGCACTGTGTGACCTGACGGATCCGTTCATACATTGTGTGACCTGACGGATTCGTTCATACATTGTGTGACCTCATACACTGTGTGACCTGACGGATTCGTTCATACACTGTGTGACCTGACGGATCCTGCTCATACACTGTGACCTGACGGATCCGTTCATACATTGTGAGACCTGACGGATCCGTTCATACATTGCTTGACCTGGCGGATCCGCTCATACACTGTGTGACCTGACGGATCCGTCCATACTTTGTGTGACCTGGTGGATCCGTCCATACATTGTGTGACCGGACGGATCCGTCCATACATTGTGTGACCTGGTGGATCCGTTCATACATTGTGTGACCTGGTGGATCCGCTCATACACTGTGTGACCTGGCGGATCCGTCCATACATTGTGTGACCTGGTGGATCCGCTCATACACTGTGTGACCTGGTGGATCCGTCCATACATTGTGTGACCTGGTGGATCCGCTCATACACTGTGTGACCTGGCGGATCCGTCCATACACTGTGTGACCTGACGGATCAGTATTTATCTTTCAACAGTATATGGGTAAATGTACACAGATATGGAATGTTTGTCTATGCACATGATATCTTTATACAACATTCAGGTGAGTATTGTCCTGCAGACGTTCATCACATCAGTAAAGATAGAGACGTAGAAGGAAGCATGACCATTCTGTAATCTTCAAGAAATTGGCGTAACACAGACACATTCACCAGAATCACTGGCCCACCTACAGATGTCGGTAAATAGATTACACAATCACGTCATTTATCATTCTTTGGTTGTTGTTTTTTATCACTAATCATTAATTTTGCTGATACGTCAAGAAAAATGATACTTACTGCATTACAGGTATGACGACTGTTGCAGCACTACTATCACATACACTTCACACACACAAACTTGTTTAATACGTACATTAGAAGTAATATTTTCATAAACATCCTCCCCTCTAACATTGACGTCACAGTGAACCCACTCCAAACACACGGGCTCGATTTCTCTTGCAGCTCTGATAGTAGCCCCAACAGTCACTGCGGTCGGTTTTTGTCATTTCCTCATGTTTACGTGAACACTTTCAATGAACTATACTGTCTCTACAGATTGCTGGACTCCTGATGTTTAGTATCCTCTAAGTGTGGAGAGGCATCCTGTGTATCTGAAATCTGTCCTGTTCTGGTGTCTTCTCTCTCCAGATTCCCATCTTGTTGTGGCTCCCCCTTGCAGGAAGTGTGATCTAGACTTGGCTCCATCCCATGTGTTTGGTCGAGACACGGCTCCTTCGTCTGCGTTAGTAAACTTGGCTCATTCCTCTCTTGGGTTTGATCTAGACGTGGGTCCTCTAACTTATGCGATTGGTCAAGGTTTAGCTTGACTTCTACAGATTGATCTAGAACTGATTCCTCCATATCTGGGGTTCGGTCTTGTTGTGACAGCTCCCTACCATTGCCTTGATAAAAACTAGGTTCACCTCTATCTTCATTTTGTTGAAGAGGTAACAGTTCGGCGTCAATAAGATGGCGGCGATCTGATTCTGGCCCGTTTTCCGACGCATGCACAATCTTGATGTGGTTTGAGTGCTGCTGGTTGTGTTCCTCGTCTGGCTGGCAAAGAGCTTCGTCCTCCTGGGGTATGTCCACGCTGGTGTGGTAAATGTCTGCCTTGGAGGAGGTCTCGGCAACACGCGAAGCCTGGCCATACAAAGTATACATTGCCGGGTTATTACACAAACATTGGCATGGACATTACATGTTGTGACAAAGCTGTTCGAGGTGACAACTCACTCTGTTCGAAGAAAAAAAGTATATGAACCTGTATCTGTATAACCAAGCTCTGATAACGATGTATACTATTACCTACACTGCTGTATTATGTAAACATCCATTATTCCCATATTAAGATGATGTTCACAGCAGCTCCTGCTCCATTAAAATATTGTTTCACTATCCTATCGTAAAACCAGCTTATCATCTCACCACAACATCAAAAACTACAATTCATATAAAGTATGTATTTAGTATTGCACGAGTACCTGAGTAGTCCACTCCACATCGGAAGAATGTATTTAGTAATGCACGACACAATCAGGGAACTTACAGCTGTGTAGTCCACTCCACATCGGAAGAAGTGTTTGACGGGTTCCGGGAGACAGCAGAATAACTGATCCACGACGGAGACTAAGTATCGAGTGTCTGCCTTCGTGGTCGTCCGGCAACCTGCAACAATGTCGCCCCTGTACCTTCACCTGTACACTCTCTGTCACTTGCGCAACCATATCCTACTTTTATATCTACAAAATGTGTTCCAGAAAGCATACGAGTGGTGTCGGAAAGGTTCTGAGCCTATCGATGAGCTAGCTGTTCAAGCGCTGTTGAAGGGGGAAACGACTGGCTCTCAAAGACCCCCAACTGACACAACAACAGAAAATGTTAAAAGAAGAATAATTCCATTTTAGATGATCGAATACTGTGCGCATGTCAGACAGCCAACATCACAGACTTCTCACTACAGAGTTGAGAACATTCTGAGAAGAACAACTGTGCATGACGATGGTTCCAGCCCGGTGGATTCCAAGATTGGTGACTCCAAGTTCATCGTCTCTAGTGAGAATATAAATCGTCCTAAAGCAAACCAACTCTTGATTGTCCCGTGATAAGTAAGCATGGAGCGGTAGGCTGAGTATCTTACAGCTCTTCTGAAGAATGTAAGAATGTTTGTTTCATCAGTCAGGAAGATCGCTTCGGTTTTCGAACTAATAGCCTGTATTACGTTAATCTGCATTGTCAGCTGCATGAAAATATGCAGGCTAGTTTAAAGTGAACCAAATGCGTGTTGTTCCAACAGAACAATGCACCAGTCTATTACAGCCATGGCTGCAATGCATTGCGTGGTTTTGAACTCTATGAACATCGCCCGTTGTCACTAGATTTGCACTGTCAGAATTCCAAACACGTCAGGTAAATCTGGTTGGCAAGCAGTACGCAAACGATGATGTCGTCATTTCTGTTGCTGAGGACTTTACACACCACCAGGAAGTACCCTCTACACTAAAGGGGCCGTGCACTCCAACATCTTGGCACAAGTGTAGGAGCTTCAGAGGGGATTATCAACGCGGGTCATCATAGTTTGGCTCAGAACTTTTCAGTCACCCAACAGGGTGTTCTGTTTTGATATTATACAATGCGACAAAACTAAGGGATAGACGGAAAGAACTTAAAATTTCCAAAAGTGTAGTAGATTTTTGTTTCTAATAATAATTGCTTGATAATAACGAACACATTGGATACACTGCAACCGATAGTGAAGTAAAACGATTGTAAAGGACGATAGGGGTATGTTTTTGGATACGACTTGACATGTGTGTTGTCAAAACTTAGACTTGTTCTAATGCTTGTATAAACATATATTTCGTGATCGACTACTTTTTTGAAGAGCATGTAACACAATGAGTGTATTCAAGAACATTGCTCACTGTTCGTGAGGTACTTGTCATCTTACTTGCACTCACCATTAACCATGTAGCTGACGATAGCCCCAACTGCTACAACAAAAAATATACCAAGTGCCCCGAACCACATATAGGACAGAGAGTACAGCTTGTCAAGACCCTGTCTGTAACAGAAAGATGTCACTCCATGGCATAAGTATGTGTATATAACATAAAGATATACCTGTCTAACATAAATAGGTGCATAGAGCATAAAAATATATCAGTCTAGCATAAATAGGTGTATAGAGCATAAAGATATATCTGTCTAGCATAAATAGGTGCATAGAGCATAAAGATATATCAGTCTAGCATAAATAGGTGTATAGAGCATAAAGATATATCGTTCTAACATAAATAGGTGCATAGAGCATAAAGATATATCAGTCTAGCATAAATAAGTGTATAGAGCATAAAGATATATCTGTCTAACATAAATATATTTATTCTATAACAAATATAGCTGTTTATGGAATGTGTTAGAATTTCTGCTTATCATAGAGGTATCTGTACATTCTGGATCGATATCTTAATAAACGCACGGTGTGTAGGCTTCTGTCGTCACACTGATGTCTGGGATGGTGTAGTTAAAGTCGCTGATGAAAGTGACGTTGTCGACTGGGCACCTGTCTGTAGGCCCAAGAGGAAGCCAGGGCGTCTTCCGCTTGGTAGTTGACATGTAGGACCCGATGGAGATCCAGAATATAAACACAGCTCCTGTAACTGTGGCCACGAACGCCCCCTAGTAACACAGCCCACATGTCAGTGATGAATATACCATATAGTCAATATCTTCCTGTAAAAGAAACATAAACAACAAAAGGGTATTCTTTCTCACATGCTTTTACAATTTAGGTTATAACATTGTTTTTAAATATAGGTTATTACATTGCTCCACCCGTCATTCAGCTAAACCATGTGTTGCAATAATGCATGAACTCACTCACCTGACCATTCACTTAACTCACTCACCTGGCCATTCACTTAACTCACATACCTGGCCATTCACTTAACTCACTTACCTGGCAATTCAATTAACTCACTCACCTGGCCATTCACTTAACTCACTTACCTGGCCATTCACTTAACTCACTTACCTGGCAATTCACTTATCTCACTCACCTGGCCATTCACTTAACTCACTAACCTGGTCATTTACTTAACTCACTTACCTGACCATTCACGTAACCCACTATCCTGGCCATTCACTTAACTCACTCATCTGGCCATTCACTAAACTCACTCACCTGGCCATTCACTTAACTCACTCACCTGGCCATTCACTTAACTCACTAACCTGGTCATTTACTTAACTCACTTACCTGACCATTCACGTAACCCACTATCCTGGCCATTCACTTAACTCACTCATCTGGCCATTCACTAAACTCACTCACCTGGCCTTTCACTTAACTCACTTACCTGGTCATTCACTTAACTGGCTTACTGGACATTCACTTAACTCACTCACCTGGTCATTCACTTAACTCACTCACCTGGCCATTCACTTAACTCACTAACCTGGTCATTTACTTAACTCACTTACCTGACCATTCACGTAACCCACTATCCTGGCCATTCACTTAACTCACTCATCTGGCCATTCACTAAACTCACTCACCTGGCCATTCACTTAACTCACTCACCTGGCCATTCACTTAACTCACTAACCTGGTCATTTACTTAACTCACTTACCTGACCATTCACGTAACCCACTATCCTGGCCATTCACTTAACTCACTCATCTGGCCATTCACTAAACTCACTCACCTGGCCTTTCACTTAACTCACTCACCTGGCCATTCACTTAACTGGCTTACTGGACATTCACTTAACTCACCTGACCATTCACTTAACTCACTCACCTGACCATTCACTTAAACTCACAAAACCTGACCATTCACTTAACTGGCTTGCTGGATATTCACTTATCGGGCTTACTGGACATTCACTTAACTGGCTTACTGGACATTTGCTCACCTGTTATATGCTTATCTGGCTTACCTGGCCATTCATTTAACTCGCTTACCTGGACATTCGCCCACGGTATCATGGCTCCCAGGAGAAAAAGGCCGGTGGCGGGGCCGGAAAAGGCAGCCAGGAGGCTGAATGAGATCTTGAAATACAAAACAGTAGCGATGTGATATACTTCTATTGCTAATCAATAAATTCTCTGTTTCTTGTTATGTACCCTGACTATTCTTTGAACGGCTTGATAAGTACAGTGATTTTCCATAATGAACTTATCTTTCACAATGACATATATCTATCCGGATAAATGGGTATCAGTTGAAATACTAAACATTTACCTGAGACAACGTCCCGCCGACCTTGGCGATGAGCATCGAGATGGCGACAGACACACCTCCACATGCCACAACTGCAGGACGGGCGCAACACAGTTGATTACAATATATTCCTTATAACCTCACAGTCTTTTAAAATATGTATCCTACCTGCACGGTCACAGAAATAGCACATCATAATGTTATAAGCAATTATTCAAAGATGAAATGGGGAATGAAAGTGTTTGTAGTCATCAAGAAAAAGTCTATCCTCATTGAAACCAATGCTAGAATGATTGCATGAATATAGTTTTATGTCTGTTTTAACAATAATCCCACAATATCCGAACGTTAGGCATCAGTGGTGAATCGAACTCAAGCCTTTGGTGTAACGGGTGAACACGTTCCCCACTAGGTGTTCACTTCGCCATAAGCATAGAACATTGAAAGTGAATTGATTAGGACGTTACATTGACAGGAAATATACTCACTCACTCACTCACTCACTCACTCACCCGTCAACATTTACCACTTATGATTGTAGCTCTGGTCTGTTTTGGAGGACACAGAAGATATCTTTCAGTGGCGGAAAATAACAGTTTCTAGTGTGAGCAATGAAGACTGGTCTTATCCTGCTGACATATATATTGATGGTTTCATACGTTCAGTACAGACAAATTGCGTGATTTCTATCACTGACTATTTCTGTTTGCCAATGTCTTGTAGTGCATATTTTGTGACTCAGTTTAAGATAGTTCTTCTTCCACTTTTCATGCTTATATAGTCGGCACATCCGTTCACCACTATTCTACTTCTGCCAGTTCCAGCACCACTCACAAGAGGATAGTGAGAGGGGATAGTGTTGACTCCACACTACATGGATAACTACAATATACACACTATAACGCGGAAGGCTCTGCTCCTACCTGAACACTTGGCTATGATCGTGGCCTTAACCTCGGTGGGATTCTTCACATACGGCTTGATGTAGTCCTCCCAGGTCTGTGCTGACAGGGCACTGAGGCCCGAGGACAGTGTGCTGTAACACAGGGACGTTAACTCTTATGTGTGTGCGTGCGCGCGCGTGCGTATGTGCGTGTGTGAGTGTGCGTGTGTGTGTGTGTGTGCGTGCGTGTGTGCGCGTGTGTGCTAGTGTGTGGGGTCCAACATTTAAGATGAAAAGTAAGACATGACTTTTTCTATTTCATCTACCATATTCACTCCTACCACTAAAAACATCAAATAGATGACATTGTCAGAATCCATTCTACCAATAAAAACTATGGATTTTATATACATGTAGTTCTGTATTGGAATGGGCGCTGCTGTGGGAAGATTTAACCGTTTCTGTTGCGAACGTCCTTTGTCTGCGTGAAATACCAACAGCATTGGTGGAAAATAGAAACACAATCTACTCAGTTGAGGTCTTGTCAAGTGGTCTGGTCAAGTGATTTGGTCAAGAGGTCTGGCCAAGTGGACTGGTCAAGTGGTCTGGCCAAGTGGTCTGGCCAAGAGGTCTGGCCAAGTGATCTGGCCAAGTGTTGTTACGAAGTGTTGTGACCAAGTGATCTCGCCAAGTGGTCTGGCCAAGTGGTGTGACCAAGTGGTCTGGCCAAGCGGTCTGGCCAAGAGGTCTGGTCAAGTGATCTGGCCAAGTGGTCTGGTCCAGTGGTCTGGTCAAGTGGTCTACTCAAGTGGTCTGGCCAAAAGGTCCGGCCAAGAGGTATAGTCAAGTGGTCTGGTTAAGTGGTCTGGCCAAGACGTCTGGTCAAGTGATCTGGCCAAGAGGTCTGGCCAAGAGGTCTGGTCAAGAGTTCTTGCTAAGTAATCTGGCCAAGAGGTCTGGCAAGGAGCTCTGGCCAAGATGTATGGTCAAATGATCTGGCTAAGTGGTCTGGCCAAGAGGTCTGGTAAAGTGGTCTGGCCAAAAGGTCCGGCCAAGTGATCTAGTCAAGTGGTCTGGTTAAGTTGTCTGGTCAAGAGGTCTGGCTAAGTAATCTGGCCAAGTGGTCTAGTCAAGTGGTGTGGTTAAGTGGTCTGGCGAAGTGGTCTAGTCAAGTGGTCTTGTCAAGTGGTCTGGCCAAGTGGTCTGGTCAAGTGGTCTGGCCAAGTGGTCTGGCCAAGAGCTCTGGCCAAGAGGTCTGCTGTGGGGAGATGTAACCGTTTCTCTTGCGAACGTCCTTTGTCTGCGTGAAATACCAACAGCATTGGTGGAAAATAGAAACACAATCTACTCAGTTGAGGTCTTGTCAAGTGGTCTGGTCAAGTGATCTGGTCAAGAGGTCTGGCCAAGAGGACTGGCCAAGTGATCTGGCCAAGTGTTGTGACCAACACCAAGTGGTCTAGTCAAGTGGTCTTGTCAAATGGTCTGGCCAAGTGGTCTGGTCAAGTGGTCTGGCCAGGTGGTCTGGCCAAGTGGTCTGGTCAAATGTTCTGGTCAAAAGGTCCGGCGTTTGTGATACTGTGTTTCTGTGACAGCTCCCTACCTCAGTGAGGCGCTGAACAACGCCGCCATGAACAGGCCTGGCATGCCTGGCAGCTCCCGGAAGATGTCCATCACCATAAAGGGAATGAGCTGCAGATACACACAGCATATATAGTATGACCAGATATTATTGAGAATTTTAGGAATATGTTTAATTGGATTTCTAGTATAAACAACCTGGACCAGCTATCAAGTGCTTGGTTTCATTCAAGAGAGACAACCCCGTTAATCCTTTTTCATTAGTTTGTGAAGAGTTATCCCCCTTTGTTTACTTGCTAGCAGACGCTATTTTCATTGATCCTCAGTATGGATGATTTAGAGAAGAGGAAGTTGATTTTAGAGTTTTATAACAAGGACATCAGATCAGCTAAAGTGATTTCAAGTAGAACAGGCACCCCTTTGTCCACTGTTTATCGTGTTTTGAAAAATATTGCAAATGGATATGGCATTGAGCACCAGGGAGGCGCAGGGAGGCCCAGAAAACTGACTGTCGGTGACAGGAGGCGGCTTGGTATTTTTGTTTCTTAAAACAAACGAAGGAGTTTAGAAAACTTAAGGCTGGATATGATTGATAGAGGAACTGTGGCTGTCTGTAAGGAGACAATTAGAACTGAGCTGCATGCAATGGGTTGGCAGAATAGTCGAGGAATTCCATCACCGATCATGAAACCTGAACAAAAGGAGCGAAGGTTGAACTGGTGCTTACAGCATAGAAATTGTAACTGGGACAACGTGATTTTCTCAGATGAAAGTTCTGTGTGGCTGTTTCCTAATAAACTGAAATTCTGGTCCAAACAAACTGAAAAACTTTGGCATCAGCCCAAAGTACAGTCCGAAATTTAACGTGTGGGGTGGCATATCTGTGTTAGGGGCAACGCCCCCTATGATCTGAAGGGAATATGAACAGTGAGCGGTACACAGATATTCTCGAGGGACATTTACTTCCATCTGCTCACGTGTTCTATGGAAATGTTTGGATTTTCCAGCAGAACAACGACCCAAAACATCGTTCAAAGCATTCACAGGCCTGATTTCGGACCCAAAATATGACAGTATTAGATTGGCCAAGCTATAGCCCTGACCTAAATCCAATAGAAAATGTTTGGGGACTCATGAAGGAAAGTGTCAATAAGAAGAATTGCTGAAATGAAAGAAGAGGTGGTCCGATATTGGGACAGCATGGATCACGACTTTCTAACTTCTTTGATCAGTAGTATGCCCCACCGCATTGAAGCCTGCATTGCTGCCCATGGTGACTTGACAAAATACTAACTGTTCACCTGTCTTTGAATCTGGAGTTATGTTCTGGTAATGTTCACATCAAATCCGTGAGTAATGTGTGAAAAACATTTTATAATCTTTATCTTCTCAATAATTTCTGGTTGTACTGTAGATACCCCCTATTATATATATACACAGGACACCTCACTATACAGATATAGATACTCAACACCCCCAGTATATATATACACATGACACCTCACTATATAGATACTAAGCACCCCCAGTATATATATATACATGATACCTCACTATATAGATACTCAACATCCCCAGTATATATATACACACAGAACACCTCACTATATAGATATAGATACTCAACACCCCCAATATATATATATACACATGACACCTCACTATATAGATACTAAACACCCCCAGTATATATATACACATGATACCTCACTATATAGATACTCAACACCCCCAGGCTATATATACACATGACACCTCACTATATAGATACTCAACACTCCCAGTATATATATACACATGACACCTCACTATATAGATACTCAACACCCCAAGTATATATATATACACATGATACCTCACTATATAGATAATCAAAACCCTAGTATATATATACACATGACACCTCACTATATAGATACTCAAAACCCCCAGTATATATATACACATGATACCTCACTATATAGATACTCAACACCCCCAGTATATATATACACATGACACCTCACTATATAGATACTCAACATCCCCAGTATATATATACACATGATACCTCGCTATATAGATCCTAAACACCCCCAGTATATATATATACACATGATAACTCACTATATAGATACTCAACACCCCCAGTATATATATACACATGATACCTCACTATATAGATACTCAACACCCTCAGTATATATGTACACAGGACACCTCAGTATATATACACACAGGACGCCTCACTATATATATACACACATGACACTTCACTATATAGATACACGTGATACTTCACTCTGCAGATACTCAACACCCCCAGTATATACATACACAGGACACCTCACTATAAATATACACATGATACCTCACTATATAGATACTCAACACCCCCAGTATATATATATACACTTGTTACCTCACTATATAGATACTCATCACCCCCAGTATATATATACACAGGACACCTCACTATATAGATACTCAACACCCCCAGTATATATATACACAGGACACCTCACTTTATAGATACTCAACACCCCCAGTATATATATACACAGGACACCTCACTTTATAGATACTCAACACCCCCAGTATATATATACACATGACACCTCACTAAAAAGATACTCAACACCCCCCAGTATATATATACACATGACACCTCACTAAATATACACACAGGACGCCTCACTATATATATACACACAGGACACCTCACTTTATAGATACACATGATACTTCACTCTACAGATACTCAACACCCCCAGTATATACATACACAGGACACCTCACTATAAATATACACATGATACCTCACTATATAGATACTCAACACCCCCAGTATATATATATACACTTGATACCTCACTATATAGATACTCATCACCCCCAGTATATATATACACAGGACACCTCACTATATAGATACTCAACACCCCCAGTATATATATACACAGGACACCTCACTATATAGATACTCAACACCCCCAGTATATATATACACATGACACCTCACTATATAGATACTCAACACCCCCAGTATATATATATACACTTGATACCTCACTATATAGATACTCATCACCCCCAGTATATATATACACAGGACACCTCACTATATAGATACTCAACACCCCCAGTATATATATACACAGGACACCTCACTATATAGATACTCAACAGCCCCAGTATATATATACACAGGACACCTCACTATATAGATACTCAAGACCCCCAGTATATTTATACACATGACACCTCACTATATAGATACTAAACACCCCCAGTATATATACACACACGATACCTCACTATATAGATACTCAACACCCCCAGTATATATATACACAGGACACCTCACTATGTAGATACTCAACACCCCCAGTATATATATATACACACAGGACACCTTACTATATAGATACTCAACACCCCCAGTATATATATATATATATATTTATATATATATATATACATGATACCTCACTATATAGATACTCAACATCCCCAGTATATATATAAACAGGACACCCTCACTTTATAGCTACTCAACACCCCAGTATATATATACACAGGACACCTCACTATATAGATACTAAACACCCCCTATAGATACTAAACATAGTATATATACACACACGATACCTCACTATATAGATACTCAACACCCCAGTATATATATACACAGGACACCTCACTATATAGATACTCTCAACACCCCAGTATATATATATACACACACAGGACACCTCACTATATAGATACTCAACACCCCCAGTATATATATATATATATATATATATATATACATGATACCTCACTATATAGATACTCAACATCCCGAGTATATATATAAACAGGACACCTCACTATATAGATACTCAACACCCCCAGTATATATATATATATATATATTTATATATATATATATACATGATACCTCACTATATAGATACTCAACATCCCCAGTATATATATAAACAGGACACCTCACTTTATAGCTACTCAACACCCCCAGTATATATATACACAGGACACCTCACTATATAGATACTAAACACCCCCAGTATATATACACACACGATACCTCACTATATAGATACTCAACACCCCCAGTATATATATACACAGGACACCTCACTATATAGATACTCAACACCCCCAGTATATATATATACACACACAGGACACCTCACTATATAGATACTCAACACCCCCAGTATATATATATATATATATACATGATACCTCACTATATAGATACTCAACATCCCGAGTATATATATAAACAGGACACCTCACTATATAGATACTCAACACCCCCAGTATATATATACACAGGACACCTCACTATATAGATACTCAACACCCCCAGTATATATATACACATGACACCTCACTATATAGATACTCAACACCCCCATTATATATATACACATGACACCTCACTATATAGATACTCAACACCCCCAGTATATATATACACAAGACACCTCACTATATAGATACTCAACACCCCCAGTATATATATACACAGGACACCTCACTATAAAGATACTCAACGCCCCCAGTATATATGAACACAGGACACCTCACTATATAGATGCACACGGCACCTCACTATATAGAAACTCAACATCTCCAGTATATATGTACACAGATCAATCCATTATTTAGATACACAGGACAACCCACTCTTTATGTACACAGGGCAATCCGCTACATATGTACTCAGGACAATCCATTACATATGTACACAGGACAATCCACTATATACATACACAGGATCCCACACAATATAGATACACAGGACAATCCACTATATATGTACACAGAACCCCCCGCTATATAGATACACAGGACAATCCACCATATATATACACAGAACAATTCACTATACATGTACACAGGATCCCTCACTATATAGATACACAGGACAACCCACTTTATAGATAAACAGGACAATCCACTGTTTTTGTACACAGGAATTTACACTATTTATGTACACAGAACAATCCACTATATATGTACACAGGACAATCCACACAATATAGATACATAGGATAATTCACTATATATGTACACAGGATCCCTTACTATATAGAGACAGGACAATCCACTATATATGTACACAGGACAACCCACTGTATATGTACACAGGACAATCCACTATTAATGTACACAGGAAAATACACTATTTATGTACACAGGACAATCCACTATATATGTACACAGGACAATCCATTATTTATGTACACAGGATCCCACACAATATAGATACACAGGATAATTCACTATATATGTACACAGGATCCCTTACTATATAGAGACAGGACAATCCACTATATATGTCCACAGGACAACCCACTGTATATGTACACAGGACAATCCACTATTTATGTACACAGGAAAATACACTATTTATGTACACAGGAAAATGCACTATATATGTACACAGGAAAATACACTATTTATGTACACAGGACAATCCACTATTTATGTAGACAGGAAAATGCACTATATATGTACACATGAAAATCCACTATATATGTACACAGGACAATCCACTATTTATGTAGACAGGAAAATGCACTATTTATGTACACAGGAGAACCCACTATATATGTACACAGGACAATACACTATTTATGTAGACTGGAAAATGCACTATATATGTACACAGGACAATCCACTATTTATGTACACAGGACAATCCATTATATATGTGCACAGAACAATCCACTATATATGTACACAGAAAAATGCACTATTTATGTACACAGGAAAATACACTATTTATGTACACGGGTCAACCAACTATATATGTACACAGGAAAATCCACTATTTATGTAAACAGGACAATGCACTATTTATGTAGACAGGAAAATACACTATTTATGTACACAGGAGAACCCACTATATATGTACACAGGACAATCCACTATTTATGTAGACAGGAAAATGCACTATATATGTACACAGGACAATCCACTATTTATGTAGACAGGACAATCCACTATTTATGTACACAGGACAATCCAATATATATGTGCACATAACAATCCACTATTTATGTACACAGGACAATCCACTATTTATGTACACAGGATCCCCCACTATATAGATACAGAGGACAATCCACTGTTTATGTACACAGGATCCCCCACTATATAGATACAGAGGACAATCCACTGTTTATGTACACAGGAGCCCCCACTATATAGATACAGAGGACAATCCACTGTTTATGTACACAGGAGCCCCCACTATATAGATGCTAAAATCCCAGTAAAACATACACAGGATCCCCCACAGAGACAACCACTAGTATATAGAGGCTGTTGTTGATTAAGGAACTGGAACTTCCTTGTGTGAAGATTGTAGAGTATACAACTATTGGATGAGTTGCTGTCAAACCCATCAACATACTTACCTGGTTAGGGTTGGAGATTTGTTTGGACTTGAGTGGATCACAGCCTCTATTGTAGTAGTAGGCGAACGCCACCAGTCCTTCCAAGGTGGCCAGGGTCAGAGTGATGAAGAAGGCGGGACCAGTGATGAACAAAACTCTACAAGCAGCATTCTGTTAGGACAATGCAGCATCCTTTCTCATTGTGTGTGTTCACTGAGCTTCAAGTCATTTCGATACTCTTTACCACCCTGTTATATTGTACCACCCTGTTATATTGTACCACCCTGTTATATTGTACCACCCTGTTATATTGTACCACCCTGTTATTTTGTACCTCACAGTGTAGGTAAGCACGTTAGTTCTCTATTTTGATCTTGATTTCAATCCGTTTATTGTGTTTCGCCGTCCCAATATTGAATGTCAATGTGTTTGCTCTAACTTGCTTTTATCACTCTACCTCTATCTCATTTTTCGGCATTGGTCGTATTACCTGCTGGACGTGTATGTCTGCACAGAGTATATATTACTGGTCTTGGAGTAACATAGACTCATGTAAACTAGCATACAAGCAAGCACACTATAGACAACATGCAGTCTGTTAACTTACAACATGTGTCTACATGCACACTCTCATGTATGTACTGACTGTAAGTTAACCCTAGCTCTTACTTCTTGGCCTGCAGCTCGGTTGGCGTGGAAGAGATCCGCTGGATGGCAGCCTGGCCGATGGTCAGTCCGATCATCCTGATGCTAGACCCCAGAAACAGACTCCAGAAAGTGTGGCGGACTGTGGGGTCGGTATTGAAGCTGGTGATAAAACATTCATTACATTAAACCCCTCAAGGAAAACTGATGGCGATCAGTGATGCCAAATATATGTTTGAATGGTTAATAGTCAGTACTTGCACATGGCAATTTCTTGACGTGCTGCAACTGCAGCTACACATACCATGTATTGTATTATCTGAAAACTGCCAATGGGCGAGTTGGACGGGGTTATTTTCCAAAGAAGTAATCCCAGATAGTTAATGTGCTGTTTAAGGTTCAAGTGCAATATGAAGACATGTGGCATGCTGAATGAGCTTCAACATATTGAACCATTGTGTTAAACATGTGTCTCACCTCTCGTTTATCGTGTTTAGAGATGAAATGACGATCAGCTATATATAAAAATCATAAGGTGATTACAAAACGTGTGTCTGCCACTCACTCGAAAAAGTTAAGCCGGCCATTTTCGTAGTTGATGTTCCACATTTGTGTTGGTCCTCCAACTTCCATTGTCCCCTACAAGAAAAACAACACGCGCAAATAAGCCGCCCTGTTGTATTTGACAGTTTGGGACAACATCAGACAGTATGACATTCCTACAGTGGATGAGACCTACTGTTGTATCTGACAGTTTGGGACAACCTCAGACAGTATGACATTCCTACAGTGGATGACACCTACTGTTGTATCTGACAGTTTGGGACAACCTCAGACAGTATGACATTCCTACAGTGGATGACACCTACTGTTGTATCTGACAGTTTGGGACATCAGACAGTATGACATTCCTACAGTGGATGACACCTACCGTTGTATGTGACAGTTTGGGACAACCTCGGGCAGTATTACATTCCTACAGTGGATGACACTTGTATGTGATAGTCTGGGACAACCTCAGACAGTATGACATTCCTACAGTGGATGACACCTACTGTTGTATGTGATAGTTTGGGACAACCTCGGGCAGTATGACATTCCTACAGTGGATGACACCTACTGTTGTATCTGACAGTTTGGGACAACCTCGGACAGTAAGGCATTCCTACAGTGGATGACACTTGTATGTGATAGTCTGGGACAACCTCGGGCAGTATGACATTCCTACAGTGGATGACACCTACTGTTGTATCTGACAGTTTGGGACAACCTCGGGCAGTATGACATTCCTACAGTGGATGAGACCACTGTTGTGGAGTTTGGGACAACCTCAGACAGTATGACATTCCTACAGTGGATGACACCTACTGTTGTATCTGACAGTTTGGGACAACCTCAGACAGTATGACATTCCTACAGTGGATGACACCTACTGTTGTATCTGACAGTTTGGGACATCAGGGACAACCTACCGTTGTATGTGACGGGCAGTATTACATTCCTACAGTGGATGACACTTGTATGTGATAGTCTGGGACAACCTCAGACAGTATGACATTCCTACAGTGGATGACACCTACTGTTGTATGTGATAGTTTGGGACAACCTCGGGCAGTATGACATTCCTACAGTGGATGACACCTACTGTTGTATCTGACAGTTTGGGACAACCTCGGACAGTATGGCATTCCTACAGTGGATGACACTTGTATGTGATAGTCTGGGACAACCTCGGGCAGTATGACATTCCTACAGTGGATGACACCTACTGTTGTATCTGACAGTTTGGGACAACCTCGGGCAGTATGACATTCCTACAGTGGATGACACCTACTGTTGTATCTGACAGTTTGGGACAACCTCAGACAGTCTGACATTCCTACAGTGGATGACACCTACTGTTGTATTTGACAGTTTGGGACAACCCCGGGCAGTATGACATTCCTACAGTGGATGACACCTACTGTTGTATGTGATAGTTTGGGACAACCTCAGACAGTATGACATTCCTACAGTGGATGGCACCTACTGTTGTATCTGACAGTTTGGGACAACATCAGACAGTATGGCATTCCTACAGTGGATGACACTTGTATGTGATAGTCTGGGACAACCTCGGGCAGTATGACATTCCTACAGTGGATGACACCTACTGTTGTATCTGACAGTTTGGGACAACCCCGGGCAGTATGACATTCCTACAGTGGATGACACCTACTGTTGTATTTGACAGTTTGGGACAACCCCGGGCAGTATGACATTCCTACAGTGGATGACACCTACTGTTGTATCTGACAGTTTGGGACAACATCAGACAGTATGGCATTCCTACAGTGGATGACACTTGTATGTGATAGTCTGGGACAACCTCGGGCAGTATGACATTCCTACAGTGGATGACACCTACTGTTGTATCTGACAGTTTGGGACAACCTCTGGCAGTATGACATTCCTACAGTGGATGACACCTACTGTTGTATCTGACAGTTTGGGACAATCTCGGGCAGTATGACATTCCTACAGTGGATGACACCTACTGTTGTATCTGACAGTTTGGGACAACCCCGGGCAGTATGACATTCCTACAGTGGATGACACCTACTGTTGTATCTGACAGTTTGGGACAACCTCGGGCAGTATGACATTCCTACAGTGGATGACACCTACTGTTGTATTTGACAGTTTGGGACAACCCCGGGCAGTATGACATTCCTACAGTGGATGACACCTACTGTTGTATGTGATAGTTTGGGACAACCTCGGGCAGTATGACATTCCTACAGTGGATGACACCTACTGTTGTATCTGACAGTTTGGGACAACCTCGGGCAGTATGACATTCCTACAGTGGATGAAACTTGTATGTGATAGTCTGGGGCAACCTCGGACAGTATGACAATCCTACAGTGGATGACACGTACCGTTGTATGTGATAGTTTGGGACAACCTCAGACAGTATGACATACCTTGATAAGAATTGCGAAGATCCCGGTGAGCATGACAACCGTCTGGAAAACGTCTGTCCAGATGACAGCCTTGAATCCACCCTAAAAACCCAGTGAAATCATACAACACAACACTTTAAGCATGTTGCAGCTGCATGATAACAGACCCTCTGAAGGTAGTTTATAGTCTTCGCACTCAGGAACGTCCAGAACATCGGATGACTGAGGGCCTGCTTACTTCATAAAGCCGGAACAGTGTTTGAAGACAGCAAGAAGCCTGAGTCAAATATTTATATATCTCATCTCATGGATGAATGACATCAAATCGATCAGGATTCTTTCTTGAATAGGAAGAGCCTGCTTTGTAGAAATTTTCCCATCACAGAACTGTTGGAATGATATAGTTGTCCTCAAAAGCACACTGTTACAATTTGGCCATATCGTCAGTCAATATTTTACGAACGCCTCAGTCATTTGCTGCAACTGGTAATCACAACACAACACCTCACTACTCATAAACTTCAAATCTAAAAATATCTAAATATCTAACAAGGATATAAAATACACATACACCAGTGTATACTTACGATTGTTGTATAACACACGGAGGCGCACGCTACCACCGCCATGGAACCAGCTAGAGGGAACCCAGTCACTGAAATAAAACTTCCCAACTTTTAATAACCGCTGACATGTAAACACTGCAATTCTTTGGAGTCATACTCTCATCCAGTATTAACAGTGTAATTATGAATTAACTATTTACGGCTTACAGTTCCTCAGTAAATATTTTGTTAATCCTGTATTGAGAAGCGCATAAAAGTCATGTATCAATCGTGCACTCTTTCAAAATATCTCGTTGCACTCTCCTACCCAGAGTTCCATGCGGCAAGCCAGCATAGTACCTCTGCCACAGGCCAGAAAAATGTGACGATTCGTCACATCTTGCAATGTCCATTCAATATAATGTACAGATTTCTTTTACTCTTTTATTTTTGGCGAGTCTACACATCTAACTAAACATCTTTAATATAATGGTTTAGTTTCACTGAGAAAATATCCAAAAACATGTAACACTATTTCGATTTGCGTAGCGATCCTTTGTTTACATAGGTTGTACGGCTCCACGTGCTGTCATCAACGCTCATGGAGAGCAAACGATGCATCCAGTTTGATGTCTAAATATGTACTGTCATAGACCTTACTGTCGCAGTTGTGGAAGAATATATATGTAACAATGTGAAATATTATGAAGAGAGCGACGAAAAGTTTTCGTGAGTCCAGTCTCTTCTTATTATGAATATGCGCGTTTGATTACAAACAAGAGAAAAGTCCGGTCACGTGATATGCAAATTAGCCTGTGGCAGTGATGTTATGTTAAATCATCGCTGTGCCGGAGTGTGATCTCATGGTGATACTGCTACGTGCTGATTGCCGGGTTGAAACAAAAACGTTGACCGGGAATTGAACTTGAGACGTAATGTGAGATGAGAGGCAATAGCCAGCTCCCCTTACATACACAGGTATAAGCTGCTCCAACAACCCATCGGCATGTAGCACCCTGTAGAAGTTTCCAGATCTTTCTGTCTAAATCTAGTATAAGCATAAATATAGTCAGTATTCTCAGTATCACATGCATTACACCCTGAGAGCTGTTACTCAATAAATAGGGGCGGTGGGGTAGCCTAATGGTTAAAGCGTTGGCTCGTCACGCCGAAGACCCGGGTTCGAATCCCCACATTGGCACAATGTGTGAAGCCCATTTCTGGAGTCCCCCGCCGTGATGTTGCTGGAAAATTGCTAAAAACGGCATAAAACCAAACTCAGTCAGTCAGTACTCAATAAAAAGCACTGCCACATTACAATATCAAAGGTGTCCATCAGACATCCACTTGTGATATCCAGTGTCAGTCATACATTAACGACATCCACTTGTGATACCTAGTGTCAGTCATACATTAATGACATGCACTTGTGATATCCAGTGTCAGTCATACATTAATGACATCCACTTGTGATATCCAGTGTCAGTCATACATTAATGACATCCACTTGTGATATCCAGTGTCAGTCATACATTAATGACATCCACTTGTGATATCTAGTGTCAGTCATACATTAATGACATCCACTTGTGATATCCAGTGTCAGTCATACATTAATGACATCCACTTGTGATATCTAGTGTCAGTCATACATTAAAGACATCCACTTGTGATATCCAGTGTCAGTCATACATTAAAGACATCCACTTGTGATATCTAGTGTCAGTCATACATTCGTGATATTCGTCTATTATGCCCTATTTCCTCAACCATACATTAACAACACCGACTTGTGATACACAGTTAGCCGATCCTCCGGTCATAATATCAAATGTGAAACAAAATATGTCTATAGATAACCTACCTGCCTCCAGCGCTATTGCCGGTCCAAACAGTACAATGCCCATATAAAACAACTGAAAATGAAACCACATATAAACATCAATCAGGTACGATGTTTTGAGTCACGAATTTGTAGAATGTTGGTATTTGATTAAAATCAAAGACAACTGATTAAGAAATAGTTCGGATTTGTACAAACCTTGGTATGGATTATTTTTATTCGGGTGAATTCCCAGCCAAAGACTAACAAATGCTGAGCTCTTAAGTGCAGAGTGAAATTTAGCTCCCAAGAAAGATAGCCGCCCCCTGACCCCATACTCTCCTCAAATATGCCACTGAGTTCGGCCTTCCCAACCCCATAGCCTAAAGTCGCCATATAGCTGGAATATTGCTGAGTGCGGCGTAAAACTCAACTCAACTCATAGCCTAAAGTAGACAAACGTAATCAATTGAAATATTCAACTTAGCTAGGCCATCCCAACCCAATACCATGTAGTAAAACGTACACACCGTACTGAGATACGCCAGCGTGGTTCCGAGTTGCCGTATTATCTTAGACCGGAACCTTAGCTCCAGGTACTCGTAGGCGCTGGTTAGCCTGAGTGGATGCACCATGGGCACGATCAGACGGGTACCGATCAGATTGGCGAACATGAATCCAAACGTGCTGAGCCAGAACATGATTCCATAGATGTACACTTCAGCAGGGAAGCCCAGCATCATGATGGATGACTCGAATGATACCATGAGAGACAGAGCAACAGGTATGATCTTCATCTTACGGCCACCCACCAGGTATTCAGACGCACTGGCCTTGCGCCGTCCCTTCACGGCGTAGTATACACCTATACCCACTGATATGGCGATAGTCAAACTAAACACCACGTAGTCTGCTACATGGAACTGATGGCTTGGGTTCACCATTGTGATCACACACTGTTGAGGTTGTTTTACTGGAATATAGGCAAGTGTAGTCTTGGAAACCGTCCATATGTAATAATACATGCAGGTGACATGCCTCGACAAAACCACACAGATGTAGTGACAGACCACTGACAAAGTCGAATCAAGGACAACAAGTATCGTGGTTTCATCATTGAGCTTAATTTAACAATTTATATAATTATACAATTACAAAAGCATGATAAACCTGACATCACCTGTGCAGTATGAGGTATTGATATTTATTTCTTGCTTGTTATATACAGACCCTATCCATTCTAAAACAGAATAAGAAAGTATGATTACTGTAAAGAGGTACTTTATCTCTGCTGTTAAAGATTACGAAAGTATATAAAAAGTGAAATCAGATACTTAACGGTAATAAGCCTTTTCTATTCATTGCAGGGAATTATCTCCCCGCTAAACACCGACTGTTGAGAGCAGCTAGTGGGAATCTTCTACACCAATGCGTACAACCATGCAAAGTCTCGGACCGTCAGCAGCAGATGTATATAATGTATATTTGAAGTAATATGTTTCCAAACTTCGTATTCGGGTACGCATTCCCTTCGGAACATAAAGTACCGTCTTACTACCTGTAATACCCTTAATTAAAGCTGAACACGGCACCTGCATATTCAATACATGCTGTATATTACAACTGTTTCACATGGAAATGTCCCTTAATTACTCACGCCGTGTGGGCAGGTCCAGCAACTCCACTGAAAAGGTCCAGCAGAGCAAAGCAAGTAAAAATTGTCCAGGCTTTCATCGTCTGAGCACATTAGGCCATGTGCTACGCACGACAATCTAATGGCCAGCCGTGTGTTTGCATGTCATACAAACGCAATATATGATAGTTCAAAAACTGTCTTCCAAGTTGATACAACCCTCACTACCTGATGATTTCTCAGTCACAACACACCCACACCCACACAAAACACGTGGTGATGTTGTCAGCCACACCCACACCCACACAAAAACACCTGGTGAGGTTCTCAGTCACACCCACACCCACACAAAACACCTGGTGATGTTGTCACTCACACCCACACCCACACAAAACACCTGGTGATGTTCTCAGCCACACCCACACCCACACAAAACACCTGGTGATGTTGTCAGTCACACCCACACCCACACAAAACACCTGGTGATGTTGTCAGTCACACCCACACAAAACACCTGGTGATGTTGTCAGCCACACCCACACCCACACAAAACACCTGGTGATGTTGTCAGCCACACCCACACCCACACAAAACACCTGGTGATGTTGTCAGTCACACCCACGCCCACACAAAACACTTGGTGAGGTTGTCAGCCACACCCACACACCCACACAAAACACCTGGTGATGTTGTCAGGAACACCCACACCCACACAAAACACCTGGTGATGTTGTCAGTCACACCCACACCCACACAAAACACCTGGTGATGTTGTCAGTCAAACCCACACCCACACAAAACACCTGGTGATGTTGTCAGCCACACCCACACCCACATAAAACACCTGGTGATGTTGTCAGCCACACCCAGACCCACACAAAACACCTGGTGATGTTGTCAGTCACACCCACACCCACACAAAACACCTAGTGATGTTGTCAGTCACACCCACACCCACACAAAACACCTGGTGATGTTGTCAGTCAAACCCACACCCACACAAAACACCTGGTGATGTTGTCAGTCAAACCCACACCCACACAAAACACATGGTGATGTTGTCAGCCACACCCACACCCACACAAAACACCTGGTGATGTTGTCAGCCACACCCTCACCCACACAAAACACCTGGTGATGTTGTCAGCCACACCCACACCCACACAAAACACCTGGTGATGTTGTCAGTCACACCCACACCCACACAAAACACCTGGTGATGTTCTCAGCCACACCCACACCCACACAAAACACCTGGTAATGTTGTCAGCCACACCCACACCCACACAAAACACCTGGTGATGTTGTCAGTCACACCCACACCCACACAAAACACATGGTGATGCTCTCAGTCAAACCCACACCCACACAAAACACCTGGTGATGTTGTCAGCCACAGCCACACCCACACAAAACACAAAACACATGGTGATGTTGTCAGTCACACCCACACCCACACAAAACACATGGTGATGTTGTCACTCACACCCACACCCACACTAAACACCTGGTGATGTTGTCAGCCACACCCACACCCACACAAAACACCTGGTGATATTGTCAGTCACACCCACACCCACACAATACACCTGGTGATGTTGTCAGCCACACCCACACCCACACAAAACACCTGGTGATGTTGTCAGTCACACCCACACAAAACACCTGGTGATGTTGTCAGTCACACCCACACCCACACAAAACACCTGGTGATGTTGTCAGTCACACCCACGCCCACACAAAACACCTGGTAATGTTGTCAGCCACACCCTCACCCACACAAAACACCTGGTGATGTTGTCAGCCACACCCACACCCACACAAAACACATGGTGATGCTCTCAGTCAAACCCACACCCACACAAAACACCTGGTGATGTTGTCAGCCACACCCACACCCACACAAAACACCTGGTGATGTTGTCAGTCACATCCACACCCACACAAAACACCTGGTGATCTTCTCAGTCACACCCACACCCACACAAAACACTTGGTGATGTTGTCAGTCACACCCACACCCACACAATACAACTGGTGATGTTGTCAGCCACACCCACACCCACACAAAACACCTGGTGATGTTGTCAGTCACACCCACACAAAACACCTGGTGATGTTGTCAGTCACACCCACACCCACACAAAACACCTGGTGATGTTGTCAGCCACACCCACACCCACACAAAACACATGGTGATGCTCTCAGTCAAACCCACACCCACACAAAACACCACACCCACACAAAACACCTGGTGATGTTGTCAGTCACACCCACACCCACACAAAACACCTGGTGATGTTGTCAGTCACATCCACACCCACACAAAACACGTGGTGATCTTCTCAGTCACACCCACACCCACACAAAACACTTGGTGATGTTGTCAGTCACACCCACACCCACACAATACAACTGGTGATGTTGTCAGCCACACCCACACCCACACAAAACAAATGGTGATGTTTTCAGTCACACCCACACAAAACACCTGGTGATGTTGTCAGTCACACCCACACCCACACAAAACACCTGGTGATGTTGTCAGCCACACCAACGCCCACTCAAAACACCTGGTGATGTTGTAAGCCACACCCACACCCACACAAAACACATTGTGATGTTGTCAGTCAAACCCACAACCACACAAAACACCTGGTGATGTTGTCAGCCACCCCCACACCCACACAAAACACCTAGTGATGTTCTCAGCCTCACCTACACCCACACAAAACACCTGGTGATGTTGTCAGTCACACCCACACCCACACAAAACACCTGGTGATGCTGTCAGTCACACCCACACCCACACAATACACCTGGTGATGTTGTCAGTCACACCCACACCCACACAAAACACCTGGTGATGTTGTCAGCCACACCCACACAAAACACCTGGTGATGTTGTCACTCACACCCACACCCACACAAAACACATGGTGATGTTGTCAGCCACACCCACGCCCACACGAAACACCTGGTGATGTTGTCAGTCACACCCACACAAAACACCTGGTGATGTTGTCAGTCACACCCACACCCACACAAAACACCTGGTGATGTTGTCAGTCACACCCACTCAAAACACCTGGTGAGGTTGTTAGCACAACCAACACCCACAAAAAACACCTGGTGATGTTCTCAGTCAAACCCACACCCACACAAAACACATGGTGATGTTGTCAGTCACACCCACACCCACACAAAACACCTGGTGATGTTGTCAGTCACACCCACACACCACACCCACACCCACAAACAAAACACCTGGTGATGTTGTCAGTCACCATGTTGTCAGTCACACCCACACAAAACACCTGGTGATGTTGTCAGCCACACCCACACCCACACAAAACACATGGTGATGTTGTCAGTCACACCCCAACCCACCTGGTGATGTTGTCACACCCACAAACAAAACCTGGTGATGTTGTCAGTCACACCCACACCCACACAAAACACCTGGTGATGTTGTCAGCCACACCCACACCCACACAAAACACCTGGTGATGTTGTCAGTCACACCCACCAAAACACCTGGTGATGTTGTGTCACACCCACACCCACACAAAACACATGGTGATGTTGTCAGTCACACCCACACCCACACAAAACACCTGGTGATGTTCTCAGTCACACCCACACCCACACCCACACAAAACACCTGGTGATGTTGTCAGTGCACACCCACACCCACACAAAACACCTGGTGATGTTGTCAGCCACACCCACACCCACACAAAACACATGGTGATGTTGTCAGTCACACCCACACCCACACAAAACACATGGTGATGTTGTCAGTCACACCCCAACCCACACAAAACACCTGGTGATGTTGTCAGTCACACCCACACCCACACAAAACACCTGGTGATGTTGTCAGCCACACCCCATCCACACAAAACACCTGGTGATGTTGTCAGTCACACCCACACCCACACAAAACACCTGGTGATGTTCTCAGTCACACCCACACCCACACAAAACACCTGGTGATGTTCTCAGTCACACCCACACCCACACAAAACACCTGGTGATATTCTCAGTCACACCCACACACCCACAAAACACCTGGTGATATTCTCAGTCACACCCACACCCATACAGCACACCACACCCATCCGAAACACCTGGTGATATTCTCAGTCACACCCACACCCACACCCATACACCACACCACACCCACACAAAACACCTGGTGATGTTGTCAGTCACAACCACACCCACACCCATACACCACACCACACCCATCCGAAACACTTGGTGATGTTTTCAGTCACACACCCCACAACACCCCACTCCATCCACACCCACACCCACACAAAACACCTGGCGATATTCTCAGCCTGATCCACCCAGCCACACCCAAAAAACTGGTATCCCAACACTCGTTTGTTAACGCATATGGAATTATGGAATATGTAATATCTTTCCGTGACGTATACATGATGTTACCACTGTATGTAACGCATGAATGTATGAAATTTAGCTTTATACTTCAGTCACGTAGACTTTTCTACACTCTATATTCACAGTCAGCTGATAATGATAATTTGATACATTAAGGACAAAGCTACATGCCGGAATGGTGAAAGAGTGGCCACAATGTATAGTCATGAACGTAACCTTCTCATAGTATCACGAACTATAATGACGCGACAGTTTAACCACAACTGACTGTTTCATGAATTAATGAACCTCTACATTATATTGTAACGTGTTGTGAAAGGCCACACACACACATGCAACTACGCACACACACAAAAAAGAAAGATTGGAAAGACGATTTCGTGTTCTCTCCACAAATCTGGTAGTAAACTTCACGTACTTGATAACATTTTCTGATCAACTCCCTGTTCAATATTTATACTTCCGTTATATACCAGAGATTGTAAAATTGGTGTGATGTAAATAGCGTAATCACTGAACCACGAGCTGGCGTTAACCCACACTACTCAACAACTGACCAACTATGCTCCCCATCAAAAGTTTGGATTCACTAGTGTAAATGCAGCGACTTACTTCAGTCAACTGTTCTGAACTAGATTTGGTAAAATAATACATACAGTTTAAAGGTACTGTTTATACATGATCTGATGTATTGTAAAACAAATTCGTGACGTTGAAATGTTTATTGTCATGTGTTCAATAAGTGATGAAGCTCGGTGCAAAATGGCGATTGTGTTATCAAAACTTTACACAAAAACGCAGCTGTTCACATGCACGATATATGCACATGCTTTTCAGCAATTTGATGCATGATCCTCGTGCAATTAGTCTGCATAAGGTTTGCAAATGTTTCCCCCAAGTTAGTGTAGAAATTTATCTTCGTTGTAACCATATGTACATACAAAGCTTATAGTGATTGATTTAAGCGAGTCTAAACTTTTGATGTGTAGTATATTTGCATTACAGTCCGTGATCAACAAATACGTATCAAAGAAAATTATAACATTCTACTGCGTTTTTATTGACATCTACAGAGCATTTGATTGCATTAATCACGAAATCCTTTTCAAAACTTTCTAAAAATATAAACGAACACTGGTTACAATGAGCATGTGGTTTTAGCCTGCCATCAGTATCTGCAAACATGGGCGTGGGAGAAGGATTCCTTGTTTGATTGTTTGAAGGGTACATATCATTGCGATCAGTAGTGTGTTTGAGATCGACGTAGATGAAACTTACTTGCTTAATCAAGTAACGAGTGTACACCTGTACCTCCATCCAACAAGGTGCCTGTACTAACGCTGTGTACTAGATGCCAGGCCACATCACATCCACGGGAGATGCTGTTACTGGTGTTGAGTGTTCTCATCATATACAGGCGACAGACAGCCGTTAGAATCGTATGTCATCGCAGCAAGGAATTACACCTGGTGCATTTACACATATACACTGTATACCAATATTTGACACCAATTCCAGGAAAGCAGGGTCAGGTGAATGCTTCAAGAACACATTCAAATGAAACTTAAATAACTGGTTTTGTTTAAGTGAGATAATTACACTTCTACACATGCTGTCATGTCACAGTCAGACTTCTACTGTTTCAAATATAGCGGTATTTGGATGTCTCCTCTTGGCCACCATAAGAAAGCGATGTCTCCTTTCGGCCACCATAAGAGCAAAGTCTCTTCTCGTCCGCCATAAGAGAGATGTCCCCTCTGCGCCACCATCAGAAAGCGATGTCCCCTCTCGGTCCCCGTAAGAGCAAAGTCTCCTCACGGTCCCCATAAGAGCGATGTGCTCTCTCCACCACCATAAGAGAGATGTCCCCTCTCGGCCACCATAACAAAGCAATGACATCTCTCTTATGGTGGCCGACCGGGGACATCGCTTTCTTATGATGACCGACAGGGGACATCGCTCTTATGGTGGCCAAGAGGAGACATCTCTCTCGGTCCCCATAAGAGAGATGTGCCCTCTCGGTCCCCATAGGAGCAATGTCCCCTATCGGCCACCGTAAGGGCAATGTCCTCTCTCGGTCCCCATAAGGCCGATGTCCTCTCTCGGTCCCTATAAGGGCAATGTCCTCTCTCGGTCCCCATAAGGACAATGTCCTCCCTCGGTCCCCATAAGGGTAATGTCCTCCCTCGGTCCCCATAAGGGTAATGTCCTCTCGCGGTCCCCATAAGGGCAATGTCCTCTTTCGGTCCCCATAAGGGCAATGTCCTCTTTCGGTCCCCATAAGGACAATGTCCTCTCTCGGTCCCCATAAGGGCAATGTCCTCTTTCGGTCCCCATAAGGGCGATGTCCTCTCTCGGTCCCCATAAGGGTAATGTCCTCTCGCGGTCCCCATAAGGGTAATGTCCTCTCTCGGTCCCCATAAGGGTAATGTCCTCTCTCGGTCCCTATAAGGGCAATGTCCTCTCTCGGTCCCCATAAGGACAATGTCCTCTCTCGGTCCCCATAAGGACAATGTCCTCTCTCGGTCCCCATAAGGGCAATGTCCTCTTTCGGTCCCCATAAGGGTGATGTCCTCTCTCGGTCCCCATAAGGGTAATGTCCTCTCGCGGTCCCCATAAGGGTAATGTCCTCTTTCGGTCCCCATAAGGGCGATGTCCTCTCTCGGTCCCCCATAAGGACAAAGTCCTCTCGGTCCCCATAAGGACAATGTCCTCTTTCGGTCCCCATAAGGGCGATGTCCTCTTTCGGTCCCCATAAGGGTAATGTCCTCTCGCGGTCCCCATAAGGGTAATGTCCTCTCTCGGTCCCCATAAGGACAATGTCCTCTCTCGGTCCCCATAAGGGCGATGTCCTCTCTCGGTCCCCATAAGGACAATGTCCTCTCTCGGTCCCCATAAGGACAATGTCCTCTTTCGGTCCCCATAAGGGCGATGTCCTCTCTCGGTCCCCATAAGGGTAATGTCCTCTCGCGGTCCCCATAAGGGTAATGTCCTCTCTCGGTCCCCATAAGGACAATGTCCTCTCTCGGTCCCCATAAGGGCGATGTCCTCTCTCGGTCCCCATAAGGACAATGTCCTCTCTCGGTCCCCATAAGGACAATGTCCTCTCTCGGTCCCCATAAGGGCAATGTCCTCTTTCGGTCCCCATAAGGGCGATGTCCTCTCTCGGCCCCCATAAGGGTAATGTCCTCTCGCGGTCCCCATAGGAGCGATGTCCCCTATCGGCCACCATAAGGGCAATGTCCTCTCTCGGTCCCAATAAGACTGATGTTCCCTGTGGGCCACCATAAGAAATGCCCCTTTCGGTCACCATAATGGAGACGCCCCCTGTCGGCCACCATTGTGTTTGTTTCTTTTTCAACAAGCTCACACCTAACAGCAATCGAATATTTGTGTAAGGGGTTTTCTCAGTAATGTTGTCCCCAAACCAAGTAATAAATCACTTAGGATCTGAATCGTCAATATTTGATGTTTGTTTCTTTTAGCTGGCGAGAAGATTTGTAATTCCTTGAATAAAATCAAACTAAAAACGTTCGGTCGTGTTGGATAGTCTCTAAACTATTTGTCGAGTACATTTGATCTTTTACGATAATTGTATATATGTGTTTTGTCTGGCAATATATGTATAATGGGGGAAGAAGTATGTTTCTGGGGGACTTTAACGACAGTTATTTGGAGAGCTCATGAAATCTCAAGAGCTAATTGGACATCATTTTGTGATTTGCGTCAACCAATCATATAGTCTTTCATGCGGGACAAATTCATTAATGCGACATAGTTCGGCTGTAACTAAGGAAGAACAGCATTTGACTTGCCAGTTGCCAAGAGTCGACCAGATAGCTATTTGCAAGAGACCGCATTTCTGCTGGCTCCCAACACCTGGATTTAAGAACGGAACATGGGTCTTTCATTTCACTACTGACATTCAGCTTTCAGTTCTTAACAGTCATGAGCGCACTGCCTCATGTTAACTGGACTTATATTTATCTCCTATTACACTTCACTCTCGCTTCACCTCATCCTCGATAATCTCCAGGGTATACGTTACGATCACTCTCCACTACACCCTGGATGCATCCACGGCTTGGCCCGATAACTACCTTTGCTGGCTTTTTATCCAATCAGGTGTCTACGCCGGGAAGTTGAGCGAACCAATCACAACTCACTTTCGCTTCTTAAATTATCTAACCGTCTAAACTTGGCAACACAAATGATGCACAGGTACTCTGAAAGAGGTAGAAGGAGTTCTTTCATATATATTTTTAAAGTTTCAGATCTGTCAATCTGTCTGTATTATTTCCCCAAAATGTGAGTGGCACTGCGAACAAACCTTCGCGACTGCGACAGCTATCCTTGTTGACACTGGCAAGCTCGGATGTTACGGCGGCTTCGCTGATTGGCTACTGTGAGAATGCGGAGCCAGCAAAGGGAGGTAATAAAATTATCGGGCCGTGGATGCATCCAGGATATTGTGGAGAGTGATCGTAACGTATACCCTGGAGATTATCGAGGATGGCTTCACCTCACTTCGCAACGTCTTCGCTTGCACAAGCCTTCAGTCTCAAAAGGTAATGACAGTGGGAAGGTTACTGGAGAAGTCCTCTGTGGCTCCCACAAACACTGACCCAGTGTAATCTTGTTTCATGAATGCGTCTGGTCATGTGTATGTCAATACTTTCAGTTAGATGTTCATTGGTCTTGGTTATTTACTGATTTCACAATCTATTTCTCTAAAAACCGGATTCTTGGTTAGGCTTCGTGTTTAAGCTTGGCAGTCAGCAGGCAACGAGTATCACTACACTGTGTTTGTGTGTTGTAATCAACCTCGTATAAGTTTATATGTATGAATCTCTGTGTGGAGATTACATTGTAAACATTATCTACGTCAGAACAATGATTACCGTTACATCAGAGACATTCTCTATGTGAATAACACTGGAGATTACATTGTAAACGTTTTGTGTGTGAAAACACTGATTACTGTTACATCAGAGACATTCTCTATGTGAATAACACTGGAGATTACATTGTAAACGTTATGTGCGTGAAAACACTGATTACTGTTACATCAGAGACATTCTCTATGTGAATAACACTGGAGATTACATTGTAAACGTTATGTGCGTGAAAACACTGATTACTGTTACACCAGAGACATTCTCTATGTGAATAACACTGGAGATTACATTGTAAACGTTATGTGCGTGAAAACACTGATTAACGTTACACCAGAGACATTCCCTATGTGAATAACACTGGAGATTACATTGTAAACGTTATGTGCGTGAAAACACTGATTACTGTTACATCAGAGACATTCTCTATGTGAATAACACTGGAAATAACATTGTAAACGTTATGTGCGTGAAAACACTGATTACTGTTACATCAGAGACATTCTCTATGTGAATAACACTGGAAATTACATTGTAAACGTTGTGTGCGTGAAAACTCTGATTACTGTTACACCAGAGACATTCCCTATGTGAATAACACTGGAGATTACTTTGTAAACGTTATGTGCGTGAAAACACTGATTACTGTTACACCAGAGACATTCTCTATGTGAATAACACTGGAGATTACATTGTAAACGTTATGTGCGTGAAAACACTGATTACTGTTACACCAGAGACATTCTCTATGTGAATAACACTGGAGATTACATTGTAAACGTTATGTGCGTGAAAACACGGATTACCGTTACATCAGAGACATTTTCTATATGAATAACATTGGAGATTACACTGTAAACGTTATGTGCGTGAAAACACTGATTACCTTTACATCAGAGACATTTTCTATGTGAATAACATTGGAGATTACATTGTAAACGTTATGTGCGTGAAAACACTGATTACTGTTACACCAGAGACATTTCCTTGGTGAATAACACTGGAGATTACATTGTAAACGTTATGTGCGTGAAAACACAGATTAATGTTACACCAGAGACATTCTCTATGTGAATAACACTGGAGATAACATTGTAAACGTTATGTGCGTGAAAACACTGATTACCGTTACATCAGAGAAATTTTCTATGTGAATAACACTGGAGATTACATTGTAAACGTTATGTGCGTGAAAACACTGATTACTGTTACACCAGAGACATTTCCTTGGTGAATAACACTGGAGATTACATTGTAAACGTTATGTGCGTGAAAACACTGATTACTGTTACACCAGAGACATTCTCTATGTGAATAACACTGGAGATTACATTGTAAACGTTATGTGCGTGAAAACACGGATTACTGTTACACCAGAGACATTCTCTATGTGAATAACACTGGAGATTACATTGTAAACGTTATGTGCGTGAAAACACTGATTACCGTTACATCAGAGACATTCTCTATGTGAATAACACTGGAGATTACATTGTAAACATTATGTGCGTGAACAATGATAACCGTTACACCAGAGACATTCCCTATGTGAATAACATTGGAGATTACATTGTAAACGTTATGTGCGTGAAAACACTGATTACTGTTACACCAGAGACATTCTCTATGTGAATAACACTGGAGATTACATTGTAAACGTTATGTGCGTGAAAACACTGATTACTGTTACATCAGAGACATTCTCTATGTGAATAACACTGGAGATTACATTGTAAACGTTATGTGCGTGAAAACACTGATTACTGTTACACCAGAGACATTCTCTATGTGAATAACACTGGAGATAACATTGTAAACGTTATGTGCGTGAAAACAATGATTACCGTTACACCAGAGACATTCTCTATGTGAATAACACTAGAGATTACATTGTAAACGTTATGTGCGTGAAAACACTGATTACTGTTACATCAGAGACATTCTCTATGTGAATAACACTGGAGATTACATTGTAAACGTTATGTGCGTGACAACACGGATTACTGTTACACCAGAGACATTCTCTATGTGAATAACACTGGAGATTACATTGTAAACGTTATGTGCGTGAAAACACTGATTACTGTTACACCAGAGACATTCTCTATGTGAATAACACTGGAGATTACATTGTAAACGTTATGTGCGTGAAAACACGGATTACCGTTACACCAGAGACATTCTCTATGTGAATAACATTGGAGATTTCATTGTAAACGCTATGTGCGTGAAAACAATGATTACTGTTACACCAGAGACATTCTCTATGTGAATAACACTGGAGATTACATTGTAAACGTTATGTGCGTGAAAACACTGATTACTGTTACATCAGAGACATTCTCTATGTGAATAACACTGGAG
Organism: Haliotis rubra; assembly: GCF_003918875.1. Lineage (NCBI taxonomy): Eukaryota > Metazoa > Mollusca > Gastropoda > Lepetellida > Haliotidae > Haliotis > Haliotis rubra. Next base: position 161,933 of record NW_025765146.1, on the reverse strand, counting down.
ATTACATTGTAAACGTTATGTGCGTGAAAACACTGATTACTGTTACATCAGAGACACTCTCTATGTGAATAACACTGGAGATTACATTGTAACAGTTTTGTGCGTGAGAACAATGATTACCGTTACATCAGAGACATTCTCTGTGTGAATAACACTGGAGATTACATTGTAAATGTAATTTGCGTGAAAACACTGATTACCGTTACATCAGAGACATTCTCTATGGGAATAACACAGGAAATTACAGAGTAATTGTTTTATGCGTGAAAACACTGATTACTGTTACATCAGAGACATTCTCTATGTGAATAACACTGGAGATTACATTGTAAACGTTATGTGCGTGAAAACACTGATTACTGTTACACCAGAGACATTCTCTATGTGAATAACACTGGAGATTACATTGTAAACGTTATGTGCGTGAACAATGATTACCGTTACACCAGAGACATTCCCTATGTGAATAACATTGGAGATTACATTGTAAACGTTATGTGCGTGAAAACACTGATTACTGTTACACCAGAGACATTCCCTATGTGAATAACACTGGAGATTACATTGTAAACGTTATGTGCGTGAAAACACTGATTACCGTTACATCAGAGACATTCTCTATGTGAATAACACAGGAAATAACATTGTAAACGTTATGTGCGTGAAAACACTGATTACTGTTACATCAGAGACATTCTCTATGTGAATAACACTGGAAATTACATTGTAAACGTTGTGTGCGTGAAAACACTGATTACTGTTACACCAGAGACATTCCCTTTGTGAATAACACTGGAGATTACATTGTAAACGTTATGTGCGTGAAAACACTGATTACTGTTACACCAGAGACATTTCCTTGGTGAATAACACTGGAGATTACATTGTAAACGTTATGTGCGTGAAAACACAGATTACTGTTACACCAGAGACATTCTCTATGTGAATAACACTGGAGATAACATTGTAAACGTTATGTGCGTGAAAACACTGATTACCGTTACATTAGAGAAATTTTGTATGTGAATAACACTGGAGATTACATTGTAAACGTTATGTGCGTGAAAACACTGATTACTGTTACACCAGAGACATTTCCTTGGTGAATAACACTGGAGATTACATTGTAAACGTTATGTGCGTGAAAACACTGATTACTGTTACACCAGAGACATTCTCTATGTGAATAACACTGGAGATTACATTGTAAACGTTATGTGCGTGAAAACACTGATTACCGTTACATCAGAGACATTCTCTATGTGAATAACACTGGAGATTACATTGTAAACGTTATGTGCGTGAAAACACTGATTACCGTTACACCAGAGACATTCTCTATGTGAATAACACTGGAGATTACATTGTAAACGTTATGTGCGTGAAAACACTGATTACTGTTACACCAGAGACATTTCCTTTGTGAATAACACTGGAGATTACATTGTAAACGTTATGTGCGTGAAAACACTGATTACCGTTACACCAGAGACATTCTCTATGTGAATAACACTGGAGATTACATTGTAAACGTTATGTGCGTGAAAACAATGATTACTGTTACACCAGACATTCTCTATGTGAATAACACTGGAGATTACATTGTAAACGTTATGTGCGTGAAAACACTGATTACTGTTACACCAGAGACATTCTCTATGTGAATAACACTGGAGATTACATTGTAAACGTTATGTGCGTGAAAACACTGATTACTGTTACATCAGAGACATTCTCTATGTGAATAACACTGGAGATTACATTGTAAACGTTATGTGCGTGAAAACACTGATTACTGTTACACAAGAGACATTCTCTATGTGAATAACACTGGAGATAACATTGTAAACGTTATGTGCGTGAAAACAATGATTACCGTTACACCAGAGACATTCTCTATGTGAATAACACTAGAGATTACATTGTAAACGTTATGTGCGTGAAAACACTGATTACCGTTACATCAGAGACATTCTCTATGTGAATAACACTGGAGATTACATTGTAAACGTTATGTGCGTGACAACACGGATTACTGTTACACCAGAGACATTCTATATGTGAATAACACTGGAGATTACATTGTAAACGTTATGTGCGTGACAACACGGATTACTGTTACACCAGAGACATTCTCTATGTGAATAACACTGGAGATTACATTGTAAACGTTATGTGCGTGAAAACACTGATTACTGTTACACCAGAGACATTCTCTATGTGAATAACACTGGAGATTACATTGTAAACGTTATGTGCGTGAAAACACGGATTACCGTTACACCAGAGACATTCTCTATGTGAATAACATTGGAGATTTCATTGTAAACGCTATGTGCGTGAAAACAATGATTACTGTTACACCAGAGACATTCTCTATGTGAATAACACTGGAGATTACATTGTAAACGTTATGTGCGTGAAAACACTGATTACCGTTACATCAGAGACATTCTCTATGTGAATAACACTGGAGATTACATTGTAAACGTTGTGTGCGTGAAAACACTGATTACTGTTACATCAGAGACACTCTCTATGTGAATAACACTGGAGATTACATTGTAACAGTTTTGTGCGTGAGAACAATGATTACCGTTACATCAGAGACATTCTCTATGTGAATAACACTGGAGATTACATTGTAAATGTAATTTGCGTGAAAACACTGATTACCGTTACATCAGAGACATTCTCTATGTGAATAACACTGGAGATTACATTGTAAATGTAATTTGCGTGAAAACACTGATTACCGTTACATCAGAGACATTCTCTATGTGAATAACACAGGAAATTACAGAGTAATTGTTTTATGCGTGAAAACACTGATTACTGTTACATCAGAGACATTCTCTATGTGAATAACACTGGAGATTACATTGTAAACGTTATGTGCGTGAAAACACTGATTACTGTTACACCAGAGACATTCTCTATGTGAATAACACTGGAGATTACATTGTAAACGTTATGTGCGTGAACAATGATTACCGTTACATCAGAGACATTCCCTATGTGAATAACATTGGAGATTACATTGTAAACGTTATGTGCGTGAAAACACTGATTACCGTTACATCAGAGACATTCTCTATGTGAATAACACTGGAGATTACATTGTAAACGCTATGTGCGTGAAAACAATGATTACGGTTACATCAGAGACATTCACTATGTGAATAACACTGGAGATTACATTGTAAACGTTGTGTGCGTGAAAACACTGATTACTGTTACACCAGAGACATTCCCTATGTGAATAACACTGGAGATTACATTGTAAACGTTATGTGCGTGAAAACACTGATTACCGTTACATCAGAGACATTCTCTATGTGAATAACACTGGAGATTACATTGTAAACGTTATGTGCGTGAAAACACTGATTACTGTTACACCAGAGACATTCTCTATGTGAATAACACTGGAAATTACATTGTAAACGTTATGTGCGTGAAAACACTGATTACTGTTACACCAGAGACATTCCTATGTGAATAACACTGGAGATTACATTGTAAACGTTATGTGCGTGAAAACACTGATTACTGTTACACCAGAGACATTCTCTTGTGAATAACACTGGAGATTACATTGTAAACGTTATGTGCGTGAAAACACTGATTACTGTTACACCAGAGACATTCTCTATGTGAATAACACTGGAGATTACATTGTAAACGTTATGTGCGTGAAAACACGGATTACTGTTACACCAGAGACATTCTCTATGTGAATAACACTGGAGATTACATTGTAAACGTTATGTGCGTGAAAACACTGATTACCGTTACATCAGAGACATTCTCTATGTGAATAACACTGGAGATTACATTGTAAACGTTATGTGCGTGAACAATGATTACCGTTACACCAGAGACATTCCCTATGTGAATAACATTGGAGATTACATTGTAAACGTTATGTGCGTGAAAACACTGATTACTGTTACACCAGAGACATTCTCTATGTGAATAACACTGGAGATTACATTGTAAACGTTATGTGCGTGAAAACACTGATTACTGTTACATCAGAGACATTCTCTATGTGAATAACACTGGAGATTACATTGTAAACGTTATGTGCGTGAAAACACTGATTACTGTTACATCAGAGACATTCTCTATGTGAATAACACTGGAGATTACATTGTAAACGTTATGTGCGTGAAAACACTGATTACCGTTACACCAGAGACATTCTCTATGTGAATAACACTGGAGATTACATTGTAAACGTTATGTGCGTGAAAACACGGATTACTGTTACACCAGAGACATTCTCTATGTGAATAACACTGGAGATTACATTGTAAACGTTATGTGCGTGAAAACACTGATTACTGTTACACCAGAGACATTCTCTATGTGAATAACACTGGAGATTACATTGTAAACGTTATGTGCGTGAAAACACGGATTACCGTTACACCAGAGACATTCTCTATGTGAATAACATTGGAGATTTCATTGTAAACGCTATGTGCGTGAAAACAATGATTACTGTTACACCAGAGACATTCTCTATGTGAATAACACTGGAGATTACATTGTAAACGTTATGTGCGTGAAAACACTGATTACCGTTACATCAGAGACATTCTCTATGTGAATAACACTGGAGATTACACTGTAAACGTTATGTGCGTGAAAACACTGATTACCGTTACATCAGAGACATTTTCTATGTGAATAACACTGGAGATTACATTGTAAACGTTATGTGCGTGAAAACACTGATTACTGTTACACCAGAGACATTCTCTATGTGAATAACACTGGAGATTACATTGTAAACGTTATGTGCGTGAAAACACTGATTACTGTTACACCAGAGACATTCTCTATGTGAATAACACTGGAGATTACATTGTAAACGTTATGTGCGTGAAAACAATGATTACTGTTACACCAGAGACATTCTCTATGTGAATAACACTGGAGATTACATTGTAAACGTTATGTGCGTGAAAACACGGATTACTGTTACACCAGAGACATTCTCTATGTGAATAACACTGGAGATTACATTGTAAACGTTATGTGCGTGAAAACACTGATTACCGTTACATCAGAGACATTCTCTATGTGAATAACATTGGAGATTACATTGTAAACGTTATGTGCGTGAAAAGAATGATTACTGTTACACCAGAGACATTCCCTATGTGAATAACATTGGAGATTACATTGTAAACGTTATGTGCGTGAGAACAATGATTACTGTTACACCAGAGACATTCCCTATGTGAATAACATTGGAGATTACATTGTAAACGTTATGTGCGTGAAAGCAATGATTACTGTTACACCAGAGACATTCTCTATGTGAATAACACTGGAGATTACATTGTAAACGTTATGTGCGTGAAAACACTGATTACTGTTACATCAGAGACATTCTCTATGTGAATAACACTGGAGATTACATTGTAAACGTTATGTGCGTGAAAACACTGATTACTGTTACACCAGAGACATTCTCTATGTGAATAACACTGGAGATTACATTGTAAACGTTATGTGCGTGAAAACAATGATTACTGTTACACCAGAGACATTCTCTATGTGAATAACACTGGAGATTACATTGAATAAACGTTATTGTAAACGTTATGTGCGTGAAAACACTGATTACTGTTACACCAGAGACATTCTCTATGTGAATAACACTGGAGATTACATTGTAAACGTTATGTGCGTGAAAACACTGATTACTGTTACATCAGAGACATTCTCTATGTGAATAACACTGGAGATAACATTGTAAACGTTATGTGAGTGAAGACAATGATTACCGTTACACCAGAGACATTCTCTATGTGAATAACACTGGAGATTACATTGTAAACGTTATGTGCGTGAAAACACTGATTACCGTTACATCAGAGACATTCTCTATGTGAATAACACTGGAGATTACATTGTAAACGTTATGTGCGTGAAAACACGGATTACTGTTACACCAGAGACATTCTCTATGTGAATAACACTGGAGATTACATTGTAAACGTTATGTGCGTGAAAACACTGATTACTGTTACACCAGAGACATTCTCTATGTGAATAACACTGGATATTACATTGTAAACGTTATGTGCGTGAAAACACGGATTACCGTTACACCAGAGACATTCTCTATGTGAATAACATTGGAGATTTCATTGTAAACGCTATGTGCGTGAAAACAATGATTACTGTTACACCAGAGACATTCTCTATGTGAATAACACTGGAGATTACATTGTAAACGTTATGTGCGTGAAAACACTGATTACCGTTACATCAGAGACATTCTCTATGTGAATAACACTGGAGATTACATTGTAAACGCTATGTGCGTGAAAACAATGATTACTGTTACATCAGAGACATTCTCTATGTGAATAACACTGGAGATTACATTGTAAACGTTATGTGCGTGAAAACACTGATTACTGTTACATCAGAGACATTCTCTATGTGAATAACACTGGAGATTACATTGTAAACGTTATGTGCGTGAAAACACTGATTACTGTTACACCAGAGACATTCTCTATGTGAATAACACTGGAGATTACATTGTAAACGTTATGTGCGTGAAAACACTGATTACTGTTACACCAGAGACATTCTCTATGTGAATAACACTGGAGATTACATTGTAAACGTTATGTGCGTGAAAACACTGATTACCGTTACACCAGAGACATTCTCTATGTGAATAACACTGGAGATTACATTGTAAACGTTATGTGCGTGAAAACACTGATTACTGTTACATCAGAGACATTCTCTATGTGAATAACACTGGAGATTACATTGTAAACGTTATGTGCGTGAAAACACTGATTACTGTTACACCAGAGACATTCTCTATGTGAATAACACTGGAGATTACATTGTAAACGTTATGTGCGTGAAAACACTGATTACTGTTACACCAGAGACATTCTCTATGTGAATAACACTGGAGATTACATTGTAAACGTTATGTGCGTGAAAACACGGATTACTGTTACACCAGAGACATTCTCTATGTGAATAACACTGGAGATTACATTGTAAACGTTATGTGCGTGAAAACACTGATTACTGTTACACCAGAGACATTCTCTATGTGAATAACACTGGATATTACATTGTAAACGTTATGTGCGTGAAAACACGGATTACCGTTACACCAGAGACATTCTCTATGTGAATAACATTGGAGATTTCATTGTAAACGCTATGTGCGTGAAAACAATGATTACTGTTACACCAGAGACATTCTCTATGTGAATAACACTGGAGATTACATTGTAAACGTTATGTGCGTGAAAACACTGATTACCGTTACATCAGAGACATTCTCTATGTGAATAACACTGGAGATTACATTGTAAACGCTATGTGCGTGAAAACAATGATTACGGTTACATCAGAGACATTCACTATGTGAATAACACTGGAGATTACATTGTAAACGTTGTGTGCGTGAAAACACTGATTACTGTTACATCAGATACACTCTCTATGTGAATAACACTGGAGATTACATTGTAAACGTTATGTGCGTGAAAACACTGATTACCGTTACATCAGAGACATTCTCTATGGGAATAACACTGGAGATTACATTGTAAATGTAATTTGCGTGAAAACAATGATTACCGTTACATCAGAGACATTCTCTATGTGAATAACACTGGAGATTACATTGTAATTGTTTTATGCGTGAAAACACTGATTACTGTTACATCAGAGACATTCTCTATGTGAATAACACTGGAGATAACATTGTAAATGTAATTTGCATGAAAACACTGATTACCGTTACATCAGAGACATTCTCTATGTGAATAACACTGGAAATTACATTGTAATTGTTTTATGCGTGAAAACACTGATTACTGTTACATCAGAGACATTCTCTATGTGAATAACACTGGAGATTACATTGTAAACGTTATGTGCGTGAAAACACTGATTACTGTTACACCAGAGACATTCTCTATGTGAATAACACTGGAGATTACATTGTAAACGTTATGTGCGTGAAAACACGGATTACCGTTACACCAGAGACATTCACTATGTGAATAACACTGGAGATTACACTGTAAACGTTATGTGCGTGAAAACACTGATTACCGTTACATCAGAGACATTTTCTATGTGAATAACACTGGAGATTACATTGTAAACGTTATGTGCGTGAAAACACTGATTACTGTTACACCAGAGACATTCTCTATGTGAATAACACTGGAAATTACATTGTAAACGTTATGTGCGTGAAAACACTGATTACTGTTACACCAGAGACATTCCCTTTGTGAATAACACTGGAGATTACATTGTAAACGTTATGTGCGTGAAAACACTGATTACTGTTACACCAGAGACATTCTCTATGTGAATAACACTGGAGATAACATTGTAAACGTTATGTGCGTGAAAACACTGATTACCGTTACACCAGAGACATTCTCTATGTGAATAACATTGGAGCTTTCATTGTAAACGCTATGTGCGTGAAAACACTGATTACTGTTACACCAGAGACATTCTCTATGTGAATAACACTGGAGATTACATTGTAAACGTTATGTGCGTGAAAACACGGATTACCGTTACATCAGAGACATTTTCTATGTGAATAACACTGGAGATTACATTGTAAACGCTATGTGCGTGAAAACAATGATTACGGTTACATCAGAGACATTCTCTATGTGAATAACACTGGAGATTACATTGTAAACGTTGTGTGCGTGAAAACAATGATTACTGTTACATCAGAGACACTCTCTATGTGAATAACACTGGAGATTACATTGTAACAGTTTTGTGCGTGAGAACAATGATTACCGTTACATCAGAGACATTCTCTATGGGAATAACACAGGAAATTACAGAGTAATTGTTTTATGCGTGAAAACACTGATTACTGTTACATCAGAGACATTCTCTATGTGAATAACACTGGAGATAACATTGTAAACGTTATGTGCGTGAAAACACTGATTACTGTTACACCAGAGACATTCTCTATGTGAATAACACTGGAGATTACATTGTAAACGTTATGTGCGTGAAAACACTGATTACCGTTACATCAGAGACATTCTCTATGTGAATAACACTGGAGATTACATTGTAAACGTTTTGTGTGTGGAAACACTGATTATTTATGTTTGATTTGTGTTCAAGAAGGTGATGAGTCAATTATGATACATAGAAAACTTCTTGTTTATTGCATAGAGCGACGTTTTGATGTATATTCTTACACCGTTATCAAGCTAAGGGTGACTAAAACCAAGTGATGAGAAGTATATATACATAGTATGTTATGACAAACAGCAGATATCAACAACTGTATATTATTGAAAACAAGTGGTACATAACTGGACGAGGCCAGGTTGGGTGTAACAAACAGGACGGACCATGAAGCCTATAATCAGGAGGGATTAAATAATATACACAATGTGATAGGGTGCTAATTGGTAGGCCGATGGTTCCCTTGGTTACTGTTGATTAAAATTCGACGAAGGTTTCGATGACTTCCATAGGTTTTCCTTTTCGTGAAGCCCTGATTCTTGGTGGTGAATGTGGTGACTCTATTTAGGCACAACTTCCGTACCGTAGATAACCGTATGAAAGAATATAAAACCTCAGCACCCAAGGCAGACAGCAAAACCGCCCTCTCATATCACCACAGATTTTTGTCTGCAGTGTATATAACTCCCTTTTGATTGCATGTTTTATATATAGTAACATTAAGTTTTTCGGCCATCCCCAGTATCGAACATAATAAGAAGTACTGGATTGTGAACGACGCGAGGTACAGCGGTTTACATTATGTTGATCAGGCTGCGCTCATATGTACTCGTCATACGCGGAAATTATAACTTCAGTGACTCAGTGTATTTGGGTGAAATTCCTGTGTATGCGATAGTTGTAACTATCATATCACTAAAAATCACGACACAGAGGCGACACACCACTGCGAATCAAGTCAACCCACGGACAGGGAACTGTTTGTTTCGCGATCCCTTCTTTCCACAATCTCATGTCAGGATCTGGCTTTTGTCTTGCGGAAACATATTCTGAAGACAATATGGCCACGCGAGATGTTCCAGATCATGGGGGATACGCCGCCAGACCCCAAGACCACACCTTGGCTATGCCCATCCGTAGTGGTGGGGGGAACATGATGTTCGGCCCGCGGGCCCGACTGTATACCCACCAGTCTGTTGCCAACAGTGAGTACTCGGACTACTACGGATATTACGAGATGTACGCCCCAGTTACTGCCGCGGACATAAAGGAAGTGAAGACACTAAGTAGGAGTTTGTTCAAGCTGAAGATTGCCTACGTTGTCCTGACTCTGTTTATTGTGCTTAGTATTGTAGCGTTCATCCTCATGAATCCATCTGTGTCGCCATTCCTGCACCGCGAGGAACCCATCCGCTCAGTGCGTCTGGCGTGTAATATCCTGGAGAGTATCTGTGGAGCGACAACTTCGGCCATTAAAGACACCCGGCTTCCCACAGATCTAAACATGTGCCACCTGAAAAATGTGGAACAAATTATCAAGCTTATACCCAAAGTGAGTATCACGATGTAGTGCTTAATTCAAATATAATTGGATGCGAACTTCGGGCCTTCTAATTCGAGGTCGGACGTCCAACAACCAAAGGGGCAATCTTATAAGGTATCTGTGGATGACTTACAAAAACGTGCAGGTTCTTAAGTCCATTTGTGTATATCTGTTGACATTGTATTGACCCAGTTTGAAGCATACCCCTGAGTCAGTCTAATTCTTCCGTCGTCAAACGACGTATTTGACTCTGAGATGGCATAAGTGCAATCAGTTGTTAGAATCATTTGTGGTATTTGCTGTTAGGCTTTCTTATAATGATGTTCAGCTATTCTGTCAGGATACATCCAAACATAGGTTTCCAAGCATCGTCCCCATGACGCCTTAGTCTTTATCACCCACGTGGTCAACGTATGGGTAGTTGCATATTAATATCGTACGTCACACGAGTGTCGTATCGCGTTGACCTGTGTCGTACCGACTTGACCTGAAATTCTAACGATTTGATTGGATAACCGATGACCTCTCAATTAGGTCACATTCTGACGTAACTATTTTTTCATTCATAACAAACACGTGAATTCATTCATTCTACAACTTAAATGCATTGTGGAAATGTAAACATTGCGAACGTTGCCGTGTCGCTGTTTAATTGTGAGTCGAACTGAGACATTATATCTGTCGAAAAACATAAACGCAATGTTTCCACCAGTGATGTTAGCCGAATGAAGCTGCTGGAAACCAAGAAACGAGGTGCAACGGAGTAGTTTACTGTAGGAGGCTGTACGAGGCGATGACAACTGACATGCATCGTGACGTCGGTTACCATGGCAGTGACGTCATTAGTGTGACGTCATGCAAATATTGTACTACAGTACAAAACTCTTCCGCAACCTCTTTATGAAACCGGTTTCGGTTTGAAACCAAAAACATAACAAAAATACGCTATTTTGTCAATTTAAATGCATGTAAGACGTGGGTAATAAATAAAATACCACACTCGGTCTCATTACAAACGAATTATACGAAACTCGTGACCTTCCTATGTTATCTGACCTCGCTTTCGCTCGGTCAGATACCATAGGAAGGACACTCGTTTCGTATAATTCGTATGTAATGAGACCTCGTGTAGTATTCTCTATGTACGTCATCTTGATATTGAGGACAAGAGTAGGGGCTACTCAGTTAATCCGCCCAATTTTAAACGTTAAATTGCTATGTTTATATGTTGGATCATACTTCCATCATCAAAACGTTATCCTTGACCAACTTTATCGATACATCAGTCACCTGTTTGTTTACCCCGAATCCCACTATTTACATCGTCGTCAGATTGCTGGGACATTACATAGTGCGACGTTAAAAACAAGCATCGTTACCCCTGTGTCTGCCTATTTCACCCTAAACTCACCTCTCACTTAACAGTACCTTGCTCCTCCCCAGCCTCGCCTCTCACACTTCTCTCTAACACTTTCTTCTGAGAACATCCTAATCTTGACAAATTTTTACTTTGTTTCAGTGTAAGGGGAACACAAAGAGCTGAACTAAATATTGTAAGTATCACATATAACCGATAGATGTATCGTCGTACCGCAAGTAACATACTATAGTTCTTGTTATCCTCGGAATGTGAGCATTGCAACCACAATAGCCATCTCATGTATTCTCACTGACGGGAATATTTAAACATGCTATAAAAACTAACATTAAATTGCTTTAGAGTCTATTTTGTTTCCCATTGCTCTACAAACATGTCTGTTTCAGTCCGGCGGATCTGTGTGTATCTGTGACGCTGGACACAGCTGTGTGAGATGGTAGTGTGTGCTGACGTCCACCTTCCGTGCTGCTCCGATACCACAGGTTGTTTCAGGTCAGGAGGAACAAACTCGCTGACTCAGTGTGCAATGATGTCACTACAAGGAACTCGATAATGAAATATCAGCGACATTATGTTTTGTGAATGAGACCCATCTTCACACTTCCCATAATTTGACAACTTGTGCAATGTTCCCATTCACGTGGCCTGTCACACGTGCTGCGCGACCTTTACCTCTGTATATACTTGACTTAGATAGGGTTATATGTCAGCACAGCTTGTCAACACAAGTTATCATAACATCGCGGCAGTCCTTGACGGTGTATATTCTGTAAAGACTGCACTATGTGTATGGAGAATCTTTAGGGCCAGATACACACCGAAATTATGCTCCTTTCTCTATTTATATCCGGGATTTGAAATGTTCAAATTTGCTTTGGCGGCATTTTTCCCAATAGGTTACATCAGACTGGGGTTAAGTGTTAAAACGAATAGATATTGGCCTCAGTAACTGTGTGCCAAATTTCAAACTTGTACAGCCATATGCACCAGTCTGGCCTATCTGGGACTAAAGCCTCCAGATACATTGTATACTTGAAATAGCAATGTTTCGGCAGTATATCAACATTGACCAACGAGGATGTGTCTCTTCTATATTGTTTTGATATATTTGCCTTGTTACCATTAAAAACATGAAATGATCACTTTGTTGTGAATAGGTGGTACCATACTCCCAGCTAACGCACAACGTTTTCGTAACGTCGTGGGAAGGTTGTAGATTGGTAACGTCATGACCCAACTTTGCCGCAACGTTAGTATTTCGTCATTTTATAACGTTATGTCACAACGTAACAACAACGTTGCAAATTTACATTAAGGAAACGTTATGCTTTGCTCCTCATATCGTTATAACAGCGTTTCTCATAACTTGGTGTCACGATAGAGTTTTCCGTAAAACTTTTCGCTTTGAGATTCTTTTTTCACTATTCAGCTAAAGCTTCAGAAAACACAGGTATCCTCCCAAAAACGCAGGCTTCCCAAAACGCAGACTCGTTAAAACAACGCTTGTTGTGGTTGGTTGCATCCTTGATTAGTAGGCTCTACCCTTGATTAAAACAAATGGTATCACCCATGTAACGAGTTTTGATTGACAAATCTCACTGCTCGGTCATCACTAGGTGGACGATTGTGTTCTGACGTGCCACGAACATAGTCTCTGACTGTTGTGCATTTGCCACTGCATGATCCGTCAAGACATACCGCCAGTACTAAGGGTGAAACGATACACCGATGTTCCGCTGTACATACCGCGATGCATGACCCACAATACGATACCGCATACAAGAACGTCCTTACATTGATAAGCCGTGATACGTTATAGTATTTAATTTGCATTTGTGTGACATTCTTACTTGTAACACTATCTGAACTTTTGTGATAGGCTGAAAGCATGATCGAAGTGTTTTGGTCGGTTGAACAGTTTATTCTCGAATTTGTAGGGGTGGGTATTGCAGAGAATTTTCATATTGCGATACGAAAGCATATATTGCGATGTGTATTGCAATATATTGCAAGAATTTTATTAAAACAAAAAAGTTAATACTTGACTTATAAGGCAAAAACACAACAAAATCACTATGCTTGACTAAGCTTTAATAAAAACATATCATCATGACAAAATAAATAATATTTGTCACAAATGAAACAAGGAAAAGAACAATTTAGCATCAAGACAGTGGTTCTCAACTCTCAAAAAAAAGACCTGAGATTTTAGACAGCAACTTGACCTGGTCAGGACATATCAGAGTAGACCAGGCCATTCATTAATTGGGGGTGACCAGTAACTTGACCTGGTCAGGACATATCAGAGTAGACCAGGCCATTCATTAATTAGGGGTGACCAGTAACTTGACCTGGTCAGGACATAACAGAGTAGACCAGGCCATTCATTAATTAGGGGTGACCAGTAACTTGACCTGGTCAGGACATATCAGAGTAGACCAGGCCATTCATTAATTAGGGGTGACCAGTAACTTGACCTGGTCAGGACATATCAGAGTAGACCAGGTCATTCATTAATTAGGGGTGACCAGCAACTTGACCTGGTCAGGACATATCAGAGTAGACCAGGTCATTCATTAATTAGGGGTGACCAGCATGGCCCAATTAATTAGTGTGCTACTTTTTTCTGCATTTTGGGAGGTCTGCGCTTTGGGAGGTCTGCGTTATGGGAGTAAACCAAAACACACGACCAAAACAACAGGCAAACTGACGAATAAACATTGAGGTGAGCTTCTGCTTTGTTTCATATGCACTGTTCACTACTGGGAAAACTATTCAACTATTGACGTTAAATAGAACGTCAAGACACCATAAAATACGTTAGCATCAAATAACGTTACCTTGTGGCGACATATAAATGACGTATCACAACGTCAGGCCACAATGTTTTGACAGCGTAAATGGAAGTCCACAGAAAAACGTTGTAACACCGAAAGCATAACGTTGTGACAACGTGAAATTGTTAGCTGGGCTGTCTCCTGTGTACCCACCTACCTACCTCCCAACGTACCACCTACGTAACTATGTACATGTCTATTGACTTACATACCTACCTACCCGCCAAACTAAGCTTTAATAAAAACATATCATCATGACAAAATAAATAATATTTGTCACAAATGAAACAAGGAAAAGAACAATTTAGCATCAAGACAGTGGTTCTCAACTCTCAAAAAAAAGACCTGAGATTTTAGACAGCAACTTGACCTGGTCAGGACATATCAGAGTAGACCAGGCCATTCATTAATTGGGGGTGACCAGTAACTTGACCTGGTCAGGACATATCAGAGTAGACCAGGCCATTCATTAATTAGGGGTGACCAGTAACTTGACCTGGTCAGGACATATCAGAGTAGACCAGGCCATTCATTAATTAGGGGTGACCAGTAACTTGACCTGGTCAGGACATATCAGAGTAGACCAGGTCATTCATTAATTAGGGGTGACCAGCAACTTGACCTGGTCAGGACATATCAGAGTAGACCAGGTCATTCATTAATTAGGGGTGACCAGCATGGCCCAATTAATTAGTGTGCTACTTTTTCTGCATTTTGGGAGGTCTGCGCTTTGGGAGGTCTGCGTTATGGGAGTAAACCAAAACACACGACCAAAACAACAGGCAAACTGACGAATAAACATTGAGGTGAGCTTCTGCTTTGTTTCATATGCACTGTTCACTACTGGGAAAACTATTCAACTATTGACGTTAAATAGAACGTCAAGACACCATAAAATACGTTAGCATCAAATAACGTTACCTTGTGGCGACATATAAATGACGTATCACAACGTCAGGCCACAATGTTTTGACAGCGTAAATGGAAGTCCACAGAAAAACGTTGTAACACCGAAAGCATAACGTTGTGACAACGTGAAATTGTTAGCTGGGCTGTCTCCTGTGTACCCACCTACCTACCTCCCAACGTACCACCTACGTAACTATGTACATGTCTATTGACTTACATACCTACCTACCCGCCAACGTACCCACCTACGTAACTATGTATATACCCCCAACGTACCAATATAATAATCAATTAGTTATGAGAAATTGTTTGTTATAAACAAGTAGAAACATTTCTTGACAAAAAACAGCGGACTCCCATTACACCCAGAAAACTTGTCCCTTCATTCTCCATCCTCCCGCATGCTCACTCATCAACACAGCCACACATCTTAGTGACATCACATACCAGGGTGACTGATACATCTGTGCACGGTGGGGTGAATCTGCCTCCCCTAACACGGTATGTAGTACAGTGCTACCCGGGAATACTGCCCCTTAACTGCCGGAAGTAAACCAGTCACGTGTAATACTCCAGATTCTGTCATTTCAATATCAAACTGCAGGTACAGAATTGCTGTTTAGGAATTGTGTCAGGTAGTCTGTCCCACGTCCTTCCTAAACTCCTTCACTGTGCCAGCTTCAGTCCACATACAGCACTGTATAACACAAGGCCATAGGGTAGCACAACATAAGACAAATGCTGTTACCATATATGCGACTGTACATCAGCAGCACTGCTGTCTTGAACAGTCTTGTACATCAGTAGCAGTACTAGGCGTCATGTTGTACAGAGTTGTACATCAGCAGCAGTACTAGGCGTCATGTTGTACAGAGTTGTACATCAGCAGCAGTACTAGGCGTCATGTTGTACAGTCTTGTACATCAGCAGCAGTACTAGGCGTCATGTTGTACAGAAGTGTACATCAGCAGCAGTACTAGGCGTCATGTTGTACAGAGTTGTACATCAGCAGCAGTACTAGGCGTCATGTTGTACAGAGTTGTACATCAGCAGCAGTACTAGGCGTCATGTTGTACAGAGTTGTACATCAGCAGCAGTACTAGGCGTCATGTTGTACAGAGTTGTACATCAGCAGCAGTACTAGGCGTCATGTTGTACAGTCTTGTACATCAGCAGCAGTACTAGGCGTCATGTTGTACAGAGTTGTACATCAGCAGCAGTACTAGGCGTCATGTTGTACAGAGTTGTACATCAGCAGTAGTACTAGGTGTCATGTTGTACAGAGTTGTACATCAGCAGCAGTACTAGGCGTCATGTTGTACATAGTTGTACATCACCAGCAGTACTAGGCGTCATGTTGTACAGAGTTGTACATCAGCAGCAGTACTAGGCGTCATGTTGTACAGAGTTGTACATCAGCAGCAGTACTAGGCGTCATGTTGTACAGAGTTGTACATCAGCAGCAGTACTAGGTGTCATGTTGTACAGTCTTGTACATCAGCAGCAGTACTAGGCGTCATGTTGTACAGAGTTGTACATCAGCAGTAGTACTAGGCGTCATGTTGTACAGTCTTGTACATCAGCAGCAGTACTAGGCGTCGTGTTGTACAGAGTTGTACATCAGCAGTACTAGGCGTCATGTTGTACAGTCTTGTACATCAGCAGCAGTACTAGGCGTCATGTTGTACAGTCTTGTACATCAGCAGCAGTACTAGGCGTCATGTTGTACAGTCTTGTACATCAGCAGCAGTACTAGGCGTCATGTTGTACAGTCTTGTACATCAGAAGCAGTACTAGGCGTCATGTTGTACAGAGTTGTACATCAGCAGCAGTACTAGGCGTCATGTTTTACAGTGTTGTACATCAACTTCAGTACTAGGCGTCATGTTGTACAGAGTTGTTCAGCAGCAGCAGTACTAGGCGTCATGTTGTACAGAGTTGTACATCAGCAGTAGTACTAGGCGTCATGTTGTATAGTGTTGTACATCAGCAGCAGTACTAGGCGTCATGTTGTACAGAGTTGTTCAGCAGCAGCAGTACTAGGCGTCATGTTGTACAGAGTTGTACATCAGCAGCAGTACTAGGCGTCATGTTGTACAGAGTTGTACATCAGCAGCAGTACATCAGCAGCAGTACTACAACGCCATGTTGTACAGTGTTGTACATCAGCAGCAGTACTAGGCGTCCTGTAGTACAGTGTTGTTCAGCAGCAGCAGTACTACAGTGTCAGGTTGTACAGTGTTGTACATCAACTTCAGTACTAGGCGTCATGTTGTTCAGTCTTGTACATCAGCAGCAGTACTATGCGTCATGTTGTACAGAGTCGTACATCAGCAGCAGTACTAGGCGTCATGTTGTACAGAGTTGTACATCAGCAGCAGTACTAGGCGTCATGTTGTACAGTCTTGTACATCAGCAGCAGTACTAGGCGTCCTGTAGTACAGTGTTGTACATCAGCAGCAGTACTACAGTGTCAGGTTGTACAGTGTTGTACATCAACTTCAGTACTAGGCGTCATGTAGTACAGAGTTGAACATCAGCAGCAGTACTAGGCGTCATGTAGTATAGTGTTGTACAACAGCAGTAGCACTAGGCGTCATGTTGTACAGAGTTGTACATCAGCAGCAGTACTAGGAGTCATGTTGTACAGTGTTGTACATCATCAGCAGCACTACAGCGTCATGTAGTACAGAGTTGTACATCAGCAGCAGTACTATAGCGTCATGTTGTACAGTGTTGTACATCAGCAGCAGTACTAGGGGTCATGTAGTACAGTGTTGTAAATCAGCAGCAGTACTACAGCGCCATGTTGTACAGTGTTGTACATCAGCTGTACTACTACAGCGCAATGTTGTACAGTGTTGTACATCAGCAGCACTACTACAGCGCCATGTTGTACAGCATCACTGCTGTTTTGTAGACAATGGAATATTGCTTAGACAATTGAATAGTGCTTAGACAATGGAATAGTGTTTAGGGACGATTCACGTTTTACTCTGAATTGCCGACGGTGGAGAGCAAGCGTGGCGTCGGAGGGTTGAACGTCACACCCAGTGCTGCGGCCATGAAATATTTCATTTACTCTTGTTGAGAAACAACAACTGAAAGGAAATGGATTCTTCTTGATAATTCATTGCTATAGTGACGTTAAATATACAAATGTGAGTCATGTCGCCGGCTATTGGTTTCGGTCATGCGTCAGTGTATCAAGGAAATATTTGGGTAATATATAACGTCAGTAGTGATTAGGATGAACCTGCATAGGACACAGCGGGGGAGAGCTTCACATTCAGGACATCAAGATGAACAGTGAAAATACCACAATTTCGATTGAACATTTGTTCGATGACATGGCGTCAGAGCAGAGTCCAGACACATCATTAGAGAGGGTTGATACATCTACTGAAATAATTCCTAGCGGTGACACGTCTACAAGTCTGACCTTACCACCGAATAGTCAGCAAATCGCCGAGGACATGTATATGTCACTGATATCCACCCCCGCGCGGACAGAGACCAGTCTGACGATTTATCCACCCCAAAACACATTGGCTCTTACCTCGAGCTATCTGAATCCTCAGAACTCGCACCCTAGTTCTTCTGTCACGTCATGTAAACATAAGCATGGCAAGGGAAGAAGGCAACATCGGCGGAGTTCTCACGATACTGAGAGTCACGTGGAGAACGTCAAACACAGATACAAGAAACTGGAAATATGTTTTGCTGTGCTGTGTTTCCTTAATGTGTTAATGTTTGTGTTCTATATACTCACAAATCCTAAATACGGACCCTTCTTTTCCGACAACACAGAAGACGATTTCTTTGAAACGGAAGGCGGCGAGCCTAAAACATTCAAGCTCTGCACCAGATGTCAGCCATTGGAGGCAAAGGCAGGCTTTGATCTTTTACATGACATCAAGTCTACCAAGTACCCAGACTTCTGCTGCTTCAGACGGGTGGACCAGTTGCTCCAGCTGATTGATGGGGTATGTGATGAAGTCATTAGATATATGTTGGAGGCAGGTATATCAGCTGATTGATGGGGAATGTGATGAAGTCATTAGATATATGTTGGAGGCAGGTATATCAGCTGATTGATGGGGTATGTGATGAAGTCATTAGATATATGTTGGAGGCAGGTATACCAGCTGATTGATGGGGTATGTGATGAAGTCATTAGATATATGTTGGAGGCAGGTATATCAGCTGATTGATGGGGTATGTGATGAAGTCATTAGATTACCCCCTTCAATATTTTTTAATTGGAGAGGGGAAGTGGGGTGGGGGTGTGAGGTGCGTGGGGGGTTGGGGTGTTGGACGCAGGTATATCAGCTGATTGATAGGGTACATGGTGGAGGTAATAGACATATGTAGGTGGCAGTTATATCAGCTTGCTGATGGGGTATGTGATGAAGTCATTAGATTACCCCCTTCAATTTTTAATTGGGAGAGGGTTGTGGGGTGGGGTGTGAGGTGTGTGGGGGGGTTGGGGTGTTGGACGCAGGTATATCAACTGATTGATAGGGTACATGGTGGAGGTAATAGACAAATGTAGGTGGCAGGTATACCAGCTGGTTGATGGGGCACATGGTGGAGAAAATAGACATATGTAGGTGGCAGTTATATCAGCTGATTTTTAGGGTACATGGTGGAGGGAAAAGACATATGTAGGTGGCAGTTATATCATCTGGTTGATGGGGCACATGGTGGAGGCAATAGACATGTGTAGGTGGCAGTTATATCAGCTGGTTGATGGGGCACATGGTTGAGGCAATAGACATGTGTAGGTGGCAGTTATATCAGCTGATTGCTAGGGTACATGGTGGAGGCAATAGACATATGTAGGTGGCAGTTATATCAGCTGATTGATGGGGTACATGGTGGAGGCAATAGACATGTGTAGGTGGCAGTTATATCAGCTGATTGATAGGGTACATGGTGGAGGCAATAGACATATGTAGGTTGCAGTTATATCAGCTGATTGATAGGGTACATGGTGGAGGCAATAGACATATGTAGGTGGCAGTTATATCAGCTGGTTGATGGGGCACATGGTGGAGAAAATAGACATATGTAGGTGGCAGTTATATCAGCTGGTTCATGGGGCACATGGTGGAGGCAATAGACATATGTATGAGGCAGTTATATCAGCTGATTTTTAGGGTACATGGTGGAGGGAAAAGACATATGTAGGTGGCAGTTATATCAGCTGGTTGATGGGGCACATGGTGGAGGCAATAGACATGTGTAGGTGGCAGCTATATCAGCTGGTTGATGGGGCACATGGTGGAGGCAATAGACATATGTAGGTTGCAGTTATATCAGCTGATTTTTAGGGTACATGGTGGAGGCAATAGACATATGTAGGTGGCAGTTATATCAGCTGGTTGATGGGGCACATGGTGGAGGCAATAGACATGTGTAGGTGGCAGTTATATCAGCTGATTGATGGGGTACATGTTGGAGGCAATAGACATATGTAGGTGGCAGTTATACCAGCTGATTGATAGAGTACATGGTGGAGGCAATAGACATATGTAGGAGGCAGTTATATCAGCTGATTGATAGGGTACATTGTGGAGGCAATAGACATGTGTAGGAGGCACTTATATCAGCTGGTTGATGGGTTACATGGTGGAGGCAATAGCTTTATGTGGGAGGCACTTATATCAGCTGATTGATGGGTACATGGTGGAGGCAATAGGCATATGTAGGTGGCAGTGATATCAGCTGATTGATGGGGTACATGGTGGAGTCAATAGACATATGTAGGTGGCAGTTATATCAGCTTGTTGATGGGGTACATGGTGGAGTCAATAGACATATGTTGGAGGGAGTTATATCAGCTGATTGATATGGTACATGGTGGAGCCAATAGACATATGTAGGAGGCAGTTATATCAGCTTGTTGATGGGGCACATGGTGGAGGCAATAGACATATGTAGGTGGCAGTTATATCGGCTGGTTGATGGGGCACATGGTGGAGGCAATAGACATATGTAGGTGGCAGTTATATCAGCTGGTTGATGTGGCACATGGTGGAGATAGTAGACATATGTTGGACGCAGGTATACCAGATGATTGATGGGGCACATGGTGGAGGTAATAGACATATGTAGGTGGCAGTTATATCAGCTGGTTGATGGGGTACATGGTGGAGATAGTAGACATATGTAGGTGGCAGTTTTACCAGCTGGTTGATGGGGTACATGGTGGAGATAGTAGACATATGTTGGACGGAAGTATACGAGCTGATTGATGGGGCACATAGTGGAGGCAATAGACATATGTTGGACGGAGGTATACCAGCTGATTGTTGGGGCACATAGTGGAGGCAATAGACATATGTTGGACGCAGGTATACCAGCTGATTGATGGGGCACATGGTGGAGGCAATAGACATATTTTGGACGCAGGTATACCAGCTGGTTGATGGGGCACATGGTGGAAGCAATAGACATATGTTGGACGCAGTTATACCAGCTGATTGATGGGGTACATGGTGGAGGCAATAGACATATGTTGGACGCAGGTATACCAGCTGATTGATGGGGCACATGGTGGAGATAGTAGACATATGTTGGACGCAGGTATGCCAGCTGATTGATGGGGCACATGGTGGATGCAATAGACATGTGTTGGACGCAGGTATACCAGCTGATTGATGGGGCACATGGTAGAAGCAATACACATATGTAGGTGGCAGTTATATCAGCTGGTTGATGGGGCAGATGGTGGAGGCAATAGACATATGTAGGTGGCAGTTATATCAGCTGATTGATTTGGTACATGGTGGAGATAGTAGACATATGTTGGACGCAGGTATACCAGCTGAATGATGTGGCGCATGGTGGAAGCAATAGACATATGTAGGAGGCAGTTATATCGGCTGGTTGATGGGGCACATGGTAGAAGCAATAGACATATGTAGGTGGCAGTTATATCAGCTGGTTGATGGGGCAGATGGTGGAGGCAATAGACATATGTAGGTGGCAGTTATATCAGCTGATTGATTTGGTACATGGTGGAGATAGTAGACATATGTTGGACGCAGGAATACCAGCTGATTGATTGGGCACATGGTGGAGGCAATAGACATGTGTTGAACGCAGGTATACCAGCTGAATGATGGGGCACACTGTGGATGCAATAGACATATGTTTGACGCAGGTATACCAGCTGATTGATGGGGTACATGGTGGAGGCAATAGACATATGTTGGACGCAGGTATACCAGCTGATTGATGGGGTACATGGTGGAGGCAATAGACATATGTTGGACGCAGGTATACCAGCTGATTGATGGGGCACATGGTGGAGGCAATAGACATATGTAGGAGACAGTTTTACCAGCTGGTTGATGTGGCACATGGTGGAGATAGTAGACATATGTTGGACGCTGGTATACCAGATGATTGATGGGGCACATGGTGGAGGCAATAGACATATGTAGGTGGCAGTTATATCAGCTGATTGATGGGGTACATGGTGGAGGTAATAGACATATGTAGGTGGCAGGTATACCAGCTGGTTGATGGGGTACATGGTGGAGATAATAGACATATGTAGGTGGCAGTTATATCAGCTGATTGATGGGGAGGCACATGGTGGAGGCAATAGACATATGTAGGAGGCAGCAATAGTATACCAGCTGGTTGATGGGGCACATGGTGGAGGCAATAGACATATGTTGGTGGCAGTTATATCAGCTGATTGATGGGGCACATGGTGGAGGCAATAGACATATGTAGGTGGCAGTTATATCAGCTGGTTGATGGGGCACATGGTGGAGGCAATAGACATATGTAGGTGGCAGTTATATCAGCTGATTGATGGGGCACATGGTGGAGGCAATAGACATATGTAGGTGGCAGTTATATCAGCTGATTGTTATATCAACTGATTGATAGGGTACATGGTGGAGGCAATAGACATATGTTGGACGCAGGTATACCAGATGATTGATGGGGCACATGGTGGAGGCAATAGACATATGTAGGTGGCAGTTATATCAGCTGGTTGATGGGGTACATGGTGGAGGCAATAGACATATGTAGGTGGCAGTTATACCAGCTGATTGATGGGGTACATGGTGGAGGCAGTAGACATATGTTGGACTGGTTGATATATACGAGCTGATTGATGGGGCACATAGTGGAGGCAATAGACATATGTTGGACGCAGGTATACCAGCTGATTGATGGGGCACATGGTGGAGGCAATAGACATATGTTGGACGCAGGTATACCAGCTGATTGATGGGGCACATGGTGGAGGCAATAGACATATGTTGGACGCAGGTATACCAGCTGGTTGATGGGGCACATGGTGGAGGCAATAGACATATGTTGGACGCAGTTATACCAGCTGATTGATGGGGTACATGGTGGAGGCAATAGACATATGTTGGACGCAGTTATATCAGCTGATTGATGGTACATGGCACATGGTGGAGCATGGTAGACATATGTAGGTGGCAGTTATATCAGCTGGTTGATGGGGTACATGGTGGAGGCAATAGACATATGTAGGTGGCAGTTTTACCAGTTGGTTGATGGGGTACATGGTGGAGATAGTAGACATATGTTGGACGGAAGTATACGAGCTGATTGATGGGGCACATAGTGGAGGCAATAGACATATGTTGGACGCAGGTATACCAGCTGATTGATGGGGTACATGGTGGAGGCAATAGACATATGTTGGACGCAGGTATACCAGCTGATTGATGGGGTACATGGTGGAGGCAATAGACATATGTTGGACGCAGGTATACCAGCTGATTGATGGGGCACATGGTGGAGATAGTAGACATATGTTGGACGCAGGTATACCAGCTGATTGATGGGGCACATGGTGGATGCAATAGACATGTGTTGGACGCAGGTATACCAGCTGATTGATGGGGCACATGGTAGAAGCAATAGACAATAGACATATACCAGGTGGCAGTTATATCAGCTGATAGACATATTGGGTACATGGTGGAGATAGTAGACATAGACATATGTTGGACGCAGGTATACCAGCTGAATGATGTGGCGCATGGTGGAAGCAATAGACATATGTAGGAGGCAGTTATATCGGCTGGTTGATGGGGCACATGGTAGAAGCAATAGACATATGTAGGTGGCAGTTATATCAGCTGGTTGATGGGGCAGATGGTGGAGGCAATAGACATATGTAGGTGGCAGTTATATCAGCTGATTGATTTGGTACATGGTGGAGATAGTAGACATATGTTGGACGCAGGAATACCAGCTGATTGATTGGGCACATGGTGGAGGCAATAGACATGTGTTGAACGCAGGTATACCAGCTGAATGATGGGGCACACTGTGGATGCAATAGACATATGTTTGACGCAGGTATACCAGCTGATTGATGGGGTACATGGTGGAGGCAATAGACATATGTTGGACGCAGGTATATCAGCTGATTGATTTGGTACATGGTGGAAGCAATAGACATATGTTGGACGCAGGTATACCAGCTGATTGATGGGGCACATGGTGGAGGCAATAGACATATGTTGGACGCAGGTATACCAGCTGATTGATGGGGTACATTGTGGAGGCAATAGACATATGTTGGACGCAGGTATACCAGCTGATTGATTTGGTACATGGTGGAGGCAATAGACATATGTTGGACGCAGGTATATCAGCTGATTGATTTGGTACATGGTGGAGGCAATAGACATATGTTGGACGCAGGTATACCAGCTGATTGATGGGGCACATGGTGGAGGCAATAAACATATTTTGGACGGAGGTATACCAGCTGATTGATGGGGTACATAGTGGAGGCAATAGACATATGTTGGACGCAGGTATATCAGCTGATTGATTTGGTACATGGTGGAGGCAATAGACATATGTTGGACGCAGGTATACCAGCTGATTGATGGGGCACATGGTGGAGGCAATAAACATATTTTGGACGGAGGTATACCAGCTGATTGATGGGGTACATGGTGGAGGCAATAGACATATGTTGGACGCAGGTATACCAGCTGGTTGATGAGGTACATGGAGGAGGCAATATACATATGTAGGAGACAGTTTTACCAGCTGGCTGATGGGGTATGTGATAAAGTCATTAGACATATTTTGGACTCAGCTGATCGATGGACAATACTGACCACATATTTCAACATGATTCAATAATGTTACTGTTGCATGTTTCAGTATGCCGAGATATATGTCGACCAAGAAGTAGGAAAAGGTGAGTTTCAACTCACATCACAATGTGGGACTCTACTTTCACTATTCTTAATAAAGGTAAAGTAATAGTGGAGCTAAACAATAATGTATGAGTATTATACATATAAGCCTCACTTTCCTTTGCCATAATATTATAAAAGTCCCCCTGGGCGTGTAGTGCATTACCAATTACTGAACTGAAATCAGTCACGTATATGATCAATATATATACAAGACCGTTAATAAGGTAGTATTTCCCCCACACAGTGCGCAGTGAGGTGAAATACAACATTACTACCGGGTTGAACACAGGAATCCCTGCCCCACGCCGCCAAGCAGCCATGGCCCACATGTACTACAAGGACAGCAGCGGAGGTAAGTCAGCAAGCATACTGACCATCACCGAGTATGTATATAGCCGCATCATGTGTGTAAATGCGCTACGATAACATGATACACAAACATGGAGCTTTAACATGGCTACTGCACGGTGTATTAGGGTCCTTGCTAAAGGTTTTGGATCTCATGAATCACACCCATGGTATCTTTGGAATGTCTGGTCTAGATGTTGTAGTGAGTGTCAATGTCTGTTGCAGAAAAGACTAAGGATGTGAGACCCCTTCGATGGGAGACACAGGGTGTGGACATCCTGCTGGTGGGAAGTATGAAGGTGTTGCGGCAGCAGCACCTGCAGGTGCTTCAGACCGGCTACTACTACATCTACAGCCACCTGCAGCTAAAGGGAGATGTCGAGGCCATCCACCAGGTGATGAAGAATTTTGAAACGGACACGAAGAAAAAGCTCCTGTACCAGAAGTCGAGAAAAACTGACCAGACGTCCGAGCTGCATGGACTGTTCCGCCTGGATAAAGGAGACCTGGTCACAGTGATAGCTACTAAGAATGCCATCGAGTCCGGTCAAAGGAAGAACTACTTCGGGGTTTTCTTAGTGGGCCAAATCATATGAACTTGCCAAACCAGTCAAAGAAACACAAATGTCAAGCACCTTCATAACTACAATTATAGTGTTTGGAGTTTTTACGCACACCGTACAATTGCCGGCAATAGCTGAGCAAAGATATCATACTTTAGTGTGTAGAGGAACGGTGTTGAGATAGCAGGACTTTTGGATATGGATGTAGATGTTTGTTGCTTGATTAATCCTGTCATGTTTTAGATGTTTTCTTGCTCAACTTCTTACAGGCATTGTGTTTTTAGTATGATTTATATATATTTGAACATGTCATTGCTTTGAATAACCAATAAAGTTATGCTAAACTGACATTGTATTTTATGCTGTCATATCATCATCCATCAGAAGTCTCTTGTGTTTGTGAATTGGAGACACATATCTGAATCTTGTATTATGTGCTGGCGATGATGAGAGAACTTGGATATCTGGTACGTAAAACTGATTTTAAGGAAAAGGGTTGCAATGTAACTCTTTCTGTATAATTTATTCTGATCATATTTTTCTAGTTGAGTATATCTCATACCTTTACTCCATTCGTGCAGCGTGGGGAGAAGGTGGTCACCACTCAGTCACGTCAATGACGGTGTCACGGACAGTAAAACTAGGGAATAAGTTCATATTGTAAGCATACATGTACGCATGTGTGTGTGTGTGTGTGTGAGAGAGAGAGAGTGTGTGTGTGTGTGTGTGTGTCTGTCTGTGTGTATGTGTGTGTCTCTGTGTGTGTCACTCTCTGTGTGTCTGTCTGTCTCTCTCTCTCTCTCTCTCTCTCTCTCTCTCTCTCTCTGTGTGTGTGTTCGTGTGTGTTCGTGCGTGCGCGAGCCTCCCTATTGTATTGTATGAACTACGTGATATGTATGGTGGGTTGTGAAGGGTTAGTTTAGCCCGTGTATGTCATGTTACTGAGTCATATCCTGTCCTAAGATTGTGTCAGGGAAGATGAAACTGAACCCAACACTCTGTCCCTATTTGTCATCAAGTAATGGGAGAGTATTTCATACAGTACATTGACGATTTCCATGTTAAACCTACTACGGATTAAGTGTTTTCCGTTAACACCGTTTTCATTGGCCATTTCAAAAGCCACAGAGAAGCGTTCACTATTGAAAACATGGGAACAGAAACATACACCAATAACTGACATCTCCCAAACATAAGGACCAAACTAAGATTTTGACAAGTTTCAGATTATATACATAACGGTGGAAACCAAGTTTCGTATTCCCTGTTAGAACTCCTTTCATAGGCATCACTTAAACCCGTTCCAATCATAGTCGTGAATGAATCTAATCCTGTGACAGACATAACATGAACCTGGTCCTCTCATAGACGTGACATGAACCTGGTCCTCTCATAGAGGTGACATGAACCTAGTCCTCTCATAGACGTGACATGAACCTGGTCCTCTCATAGACGTAACATGAACCTGGTCCTCTCATAGACGTAACATGAACCTAGTCCTCTCATAGACGTGACATGAACCTGGTCCTCTCATAGACGTAACATGAACCTGGTCCTCTCATAGACGTAACATGAACCTAGTCCTCTCAGAGACATAACATGAACCTGGTCGTCTGACAGACGTAACATGAACCTAGTCCTCTTAAAGACGTAACATGAACCTGGTCTTCTCACAGATGTCACATGAGACGTGTCACATGACGTATGACTGGTCCTCTTAAAGGTACAATGTCACACATTTTCGACGATATGTTGGCATTTATTATATATACATGTATTTGGGCATATGCACTCACTTTTATAAATAGCTTCCTATTGATGCAATAAAGGACTAATCACCCCTTACGACTTGCCTGAAGCGAACAGCTTCCAAACAGAGAACACTTGCCATATATGGAATGCAAACAATTTGCTCCATACATCGAAAACTGTCGCAGGCGGTGTTGTCGGTGACATGTTATTGCTGTAACCGCAAGGCTAACATACCAACCCACACTTGTCAGGGGATACACGAACTGTAAGGCCTTAACTATCAGCGGTCCGACTTCCGTTTTTGTGGAAGCCGTGATGGCTGAGTGGGTTAAATTGCTGTATGCTGGGGATTTGGCACCTCACACCTCACGTTTACCGAATGGGTAGGAATCCCAGATTGACCTTGCGCCGAAAAAGTACTATAAATTGTACCTAGCTAAAAAAACAACAATGTGATCCCAAATATAATGCGTAATATTATTGAATAAATATTCAGTCGAACAAAGTTGAATTTGCATAATGAGAAAATGCAGAAATAGTCATTACAAATATTCCCGATCATCCGGAAACAATCGCTTCACACGGGGAAAATGTCGTTTTAGATGGTATGTGGCAAAATATATGTCATGACAAGCTGCCAACATAGACACTGACGTTTTGTGTCCGGACAATGCATGACTCTAGTGACAGTAGAAAACATCATCCTAACTCTTATTTCTCTGTATGATGAACTGATTTATTGAAGATGTTTAACACAGTCTTCCATATCATATTTCATATATTCAACAGTCTTCCAAATGATACCCACTATTCTTTTTTAAAATTCTGCTATCACCAAAAGCATATTAAGTTAGTTGAAACATCTTTATATGCCTCTTCTTGGAATTCATAAACAAATCTAAGATGTCAGTCAAATATTTGAAATGAGTACTCCACCAAGCCCTGGAAAGTTGTCGTTCTGATTAAATATTGTGTGACGTTATGAAGTGAATCCAGAGGTAAAGATATTAGTCACTAGGCTGCACTGCTCGATGTCATGGAGGACAAGGCTACGTCATGTGGTATGGTTAGAACGTAATACTGAATTCAACACGATCAGCGACACATACCATTCCACACTGCATTTAACATGCACCTCCGAATCAATGCAACAATAGACAATATCTAGTGACCATCCAATAAGACAACATTTAGTAAACATTCAATATGAAAATATCTAGTGACTATCCAATGTGACAGTATCTAGTGACTATCCAATGTGACAATATATAGTGACCATCCAATGTGACAATATCTTGTAACTATCCAATGTGACAATATCTAGTAACTATCCAATATGACAATATCTAGCAACTATCCAAAGTAACAATATCTAGTAACTATCCAATATGACAATATCTAGTCAGCATCCAATATGAAACTATCTAGTGACCATCTAATGTGACAATATCCACTGACCATCCAATATCACAATATCTGGTGAATATGACAATATCAAGTGATTGTACAATATGACAATATATAGTGACTGTCCAATGTGACAACATGTAGTGACCATCCAATAAGACAATATTTAGTGACCATCCAATATGGCAATATCTAGTGACTATTCAATGTGACATTATCTAGTGACCATCCAATGTGACAATATCTAGTGATCTTCCAATATGACAATATATAGTGACCATCCAATATGACATGATCTCGTGACCATCCAATATGACATGATCTCGTTACCATCCAATGTGACGATATTTAGTGACCATCCAGTAAACGTCTCACACAACAGAATTCTCTCTTGTTTTCCAACTTTCCATGCAAACAATATCGTGTGACAAGTCCAGAGAACAGTAGGTCATGTGCACTATTTGGCCTCGAGACGGAAATTGAAAGTAGCGCGAGTCGCACGGAGTCATCAGCATTGAATGCATTCTTCCGTAACGACATAGAACGCACCAGCGTTATCCTCCGATACTCAAGGCGTAGATATGTACATAGTTCTGTAACAAGTATATGAGTAGTGAGTACCTAGAGTCATACCGGTTACAGTGAAGCGCTCTGTACATAGAAGTCTCACAGAACACACAGTAAGTGTTGGCGACCCACCATGTCAGAGATAGCCGAGGAAGAGGACAGTCACAGCGACTCCGACAGTAACACATATGAGTCGTTACTGCCGACCTCCTCCAGCCGTTCAGTGCTGTTACAACCATCAGACATCACCAGCACAGCACAAGCCTACCGACTGGCCCGTGGAGCCACCATTCCACAGGCGGACAGACAACACAGTCGTTCAAGACACAGTCGCGGTCACCACAGGAGGCGGTCCTCCAACAACATCTTTGAACTTAGACAATTTTACAAAAACGTCAAGAAGTGTTTCCTTTTTATGATTGTGTGCAATGTACTAGTTGTCATACTTCTGTTCGTAACACATCCCAAGTTTGGGTTTCTTGTTTGGAACACCGATGAAGACTTCCCGAAGGATGGACATCCTAATACGCTCCAACTCTGCGTGAAATGTGAGACTTTGTACGCTAAAGTAGGTCCCACACTTATCAGTCACATTCGGTCTCATGAAAACCCCGGGTTCTGCTGCTTCAGACACGTGTACCAACTGCTGAAACTAGTAGACAACGTGAGTATTACCCATCATAGAGGCGTTGTATCAGAGTGGATGCATATTCACATAGTGACAGGGCGTGGGCACTCACATCGTAACAAGGCATGGATTAATTCTACACCTACATCGTAACAAGGTGTGGACTAGTTATACACTCACATCATAACAAGGTGTGGACTAGTTATACACTTATAACGTAACAAGGTGTGGACTAGTTATACACTCACATCATAACAAGGTGTGGACTAGTTATACACTTATAACGTAACAAGGTGTGGACTAGTTATACACTCACGTCATAACAAGGTGTGGACTAGTTATACACTCACATCATAACAAGGTGTGTACTAGTTATACACTCACATCGTAACAAGGTGTGGACTAGTTATACACTCACATCGTAACAAGGTGTGTACTAGTTATACACTTACATGGTTACAAGGTGTGGACACTAGTTATACACTCACATCATAACAAGGTGTGGACTAGTTATACACTCACATCATAACAAGGTGTGTACTAGTTATACACTTACATGGTTACAAGGTGTGGACACTAGTTATACACTTACATCGTTACAAGGTGTGGACTACTTATACACTCACATCATAACAAGGTGTGGACACTAGTTATACACTCACATCATAACAAGGTGTGGACTACTTATACACCCACATCATCACAAGGTGTGGACTACTTATACACCCACATCATAACAAGGTGTGTACTAGTTATACACTCACATCATTACAGGGTGTGGACTACTTATACACCCACATCATTACAAGGTGTGGACTACTTATACACTCACATCATAACAAGGTGTGTACTAGTTATACACTCACATCATTACAAGGTGTGGACTACTTATACACCTACATCATTACAAGGTGTGGACACTAGTTATACACTCACATCATTACAAGGTGTGGACACTAGTTATACACTCACATCATAACAAGGTGTGGACTACTTATACACTCACATCGTTACAAGGTGTGGACTAGTTATACACTGACATGGTAACAGGGAGTGGACTAGTTATACACTCACATCGTAACAAGGTGTGTACTAGTTATTCACTCACATCATAACAAGGTGTGAACTAGTTATACACTTACATCGTTACAAGGTGTGGACACTAGTTATACACTCACATCATAACAAGGTGTGGACT
The DNA here is from genome assembly GCF_003918875.1 of Haliotis rubra. NCBI lineage: Eukaryota > Metazoa > Mollusca > Gastropoda > Lepetellida > Haliotidae > Haliotis > Haliotis rubra. The sequence goes on along the minus strand of NW_025765146.1, from coordinate 129,541 downwards.
AGTTAAACATTTACGTCATAACAAGGTGTGGACTAGTTATAAACTCACATCGTTACAAGGTGTGGACACTAGTTATACACTCACATCATAACAAGGTGTTGACTAGTTATACACTTACATCGTTGGATAATCCGCCGAAAAATGTTTTTATAATTTGTCTTCAACGTTAAGCCATCTTTACTTTCAGTACACCAAAGAGTTTATAAAGCAAGAAGAAAACAAATTGAGGGGTAGGTGAAGGAAGACATTTACTTCCGTGTGTGTGGAGGTGTGCATATGTACGGCAGATGACAGTGTGCTGTAAACTAGTGCGCAGGGTGTACATGTGATGTTTGAGTGCTGTAAGTACGGAGGATGTACAGGTGATGTTTGAGTCTAAGTACGATGGATGTAAGGTGATGTTTGAGTCCTGTAAGTACGGAGGATGTACAGGTGATGTTTGAGTTCTGTAAGTACGATGGATGTAAGGTGATGTTTGAGTCCTGTAAGTACGGAGGATGTGCAAGTGATGTTTGTGTCCTGTAAGTGCGGAGGACGTTTGAGTGCTGTCAGTACGGAGGATGTACAGGTGATGTTTGAGTGCTGTCAGTACGAAGGATGTACAGGTGATGTTTGAGTCCTGTTAGTGCGGAGGATGTGCAAGTGAGGTTTGTGTCCTGTAAGTGCGGAGGATGTACAGGTAATGTTTGTGTGCTGTTAGTACGGATGGTGTACAGGTTATGTTTGTGTGCTGTTAGTACGGAGGGTGTAAGGTTATGTTTGTGTGTTGTTAGTACGGAGGGTGTACAGGTGATGTTTGACTGTTGTCAGTACGGAGGGTGTACAGGTGATGTTTGTGTGTTGTTAGTACGGAGGATGTACAGGTTATGTTTGTGTGCTGTTAGTACGGAGGGTGTACAGGTGATGTTTGTGTGCTGTAAGTACGGAGGATGTACAGGTGATGGTTGAGTGCTGTCAGTACGGAGGATGTACAGGTGATGTTTGAGTGCTGTCAGTACGGAGAATGTACAGGTTATGTTTGTGTCCTGTAAGTGCGGAGGATGTACAGGTGATGTTTGAGTGCTGTCAGTACGGAGGATGTACAGGTGATGTTTGAGTGCTGTCAGTACGGAGGATGTACAGGTGATGTTTGAGTGCTGTCAGTACGGAGAATGTACAGGTGATGTTTGAGTGCTGTAAGTGCGGAAGATGTACAGGTGATGTTTGAGTGTTGTTAGTACGGAGGGTGTACAGGTGATGTTTGAGTGCTGTTAGTACGGAGGGTGTACAGGTGATGTTTTAGTGTTGTTAGTACGGAGGATGTACAGGTGTTGTTTGAGTGTTGTTAGTACGGAGGATGTACAGGTGATGTTTGAGTGCTGTAAGTGCGGAAGATGCACAGGTGATGTTTGAGTGCTGTTAGTACGGAGGGTGTACAAGTGATGTTTGATTGTTGTTAGTACGGAGGATGTACAGGTGATGTTTGATTGTTGCTAGTACGGAGGGTGTACAGGTTATGTTTGAGTGTTGTTAGTACGGAGGATGTACAGGTGTTGTTTGAGTGTTGTTAGTACGGAGGATGTACAGGTGATGTTTGAGTGCTGTAAGTGCGGAAGATGTACAGGTGTTGTTTGAGTGTTGTTAGTACGGAGGGTGTACAGGTGTTGTTTGAGTGCTGTAAGTACGGAGGATGTACAGGTGTTGTTTGAGTGTTGTTAGTACGGAGGGTGTACAGGTGATGTTTGAGTGCTGTCAGTACGGAGAATGTACAGGTGATGTTTGAGTGCTGTAAGTGCGGAAGATGTACAGGTGATGTTTGAGTGCTGTTAGTACGGAGGGTGTACAGGTGATGTTTGAGTGTTGTTAGTACGGAGGGTGTACAGGTGATGTTTGTGTGCTGTTAGTACGGAGGGTGTACAGGTGATGTTTGAGTGTTGTTAGTACGGAAGATGTACAGGTGATGTTTGAGTGCTGTTAGTACAGAGGATGTACAGGTGATGTTTGAGTGTTGTTAGTACGGAGGGTGTACAGGTGATGTTTGTGTTCTGTTAGTACGGAGGGTGTACAGGTGATGTTTGAGTGCTGTTAGTGCGAAGGGTGTACAGGTGATGTTTGAGTACTTCGAACGCAACTACTGAGAATGTGCAGATGCTGTTTGAGTGCTTCAGCTACTGAGAATGTGCAGATAATGTTTGAGTGATTCAACTATTGAGAATGTGCAGGTGATGTTTGTTTACTGTAATTACTGAGAATGTGCAGGTAATTGAGTGTCTTTTTGCATACGTCTGTACCCTGCGTCAGATAATGTTTCTCATGTTACTGGTAATATATATTTGAGCTTTACGTTTATGTCACCCATGATGTTTTAGTGAAATACCCCAGGAACATCCCCTCGTCGTGTGAGTCTCGGGAACCGGTGATTGCACACACATATTACAACGGTGGGTGTTCTTTTTACGATTCTAATATCTGAATAGTAAATGTGAATCGAATGAGTGAATGTTGGGTAATCTTTTTGAAAACCATGTAAAGTTACTATTAAGAGATCAAATTACTATTTTCAAGCTAACAATTTCAATCAATACTGGTTAACTAAGTGTATGAAAGCAGGAAGTTTGTAGTCCCTCTTTCAGAATGTTTGCCTATTTTCGTTTTCCATTGTATAAATACAATGTATGCTGTTATGTAAGCATAATGAAATATGTTTGTGTGTAATTGAAAGACTAATTCCCCGTTACAACATAGCCACGGATGGCCGTTATGGGTTGACAGAACTGACATTTGACTTCTTCCGCATGCGCAGTTGCTTTCCAATGGAAGAATGAGATTTCCTTAGAGCTAATACATAACTATTAGATCATATTTTGTTGTGTGACTGATAGAACAGAATAGGAGTCTACGGCTATTATGTGACAGAAATTAGGCATTCAGATGAGCTAAAAACATAATTAAAGAAAAGTATGTCCGACTTCCAGGGTCCTCCTCCAGTATTACCTTGACGTGGGAGCCCGAGGGAATTGATATTCTGATGCTGGGAATTCGGCTGGTCAGTTCCAGGAGTCTGGCAGTAAACACGCCCGGCTACTACTATGTTTACAGCCATGTCCATATCACATCCAACACCACATATAGGCATGACATCTTAAATAATGGAACTGCACTGGTGACGAACACGGGCACTCAAACAGCATACTCTATATTACAGGGTATATTTCACCTCCCAAATGGATCCAGCCTCTCCGTGTCTGTGACTCCGAATGTGACTTCCGGAACGAGGAGATTTGGATTATATAAACTGAAGCCATGATGTGTGTGCGGATCTGAGAATTTATTTCCACCAGTACTCAATACTTACGCTGCGTTATGCGTACCTCGGGAGCAGGACAATATTGCCACCTCGGGCAATTGCAACCCGGACAATTGCCGCAAAGGACAATTTCCACCCAGGACAATTCCCACCAAATTATAATAGTGGGGACAATTGCAAATGTGTATATGTTATGGATAACCATGCCAAACTCAATAAATGTTGGTAAAGAAACTGGATTATATTTTTGTTCTATTTTTGGGTGGCTATTGTACGATAAAAATATTATGGTTTCGCCACAAGGTGTGTTGCGGCCTTCAGAGAGCAACCAGGAACAGGTACAGGGCAGAGTAACGACAGAATGACATCAAATAAACTTCCCTACTCTTTAATTTTTACAAAAACAGGCCACAGCTTACAGGAGAAACACATAACACATGACACAGAACACACCATGTTGTACACAGAACACAGCATGTTGTACACAGAACACAGCATGATGTACACAGAACACAGCATGATGTACACAGAACACGCCATGTTGTACACAGAACACAACATGGGTACACAGAACACAACATGATGCACACAGACCACAACATGTTGTACACAGAACACACAATGTAGTGCACAGAACACAGCATGATGTACACAGAACACAGCAAGATGTACACAGAACACACCATGTTGTACACAGAACACAATCTGTTGTACACAGAACACACCATGATGCACACAGACAACAACATGTTGTACACAGAACACAGCATGATGTACACAGAACACAACATGTTGTACACAGAACACAACATGTTGTACACAGAACACAACATGTTGTACACAGAACACAGCATGTTGTACACAGAACACAGCATGATGTACACAGAACACAGCATGATGTACACAGAACACAGCATGATATACACAGAACACAGCATGATCTACACAGAACACAACTTGTTGTACACAGAACACAACCTCTTGTACACAGAACAGAGCCTGTTGTACACAGAACACAGCACGATGTACACAGAACACAGCATGATGTACACAGACCACAACATGTTGTAGACAGAACACAGCATGAGGTACACAGAACACACCATGAGGTACACAGAACACAACACATGGTACACTGAACACAACATGTTGTACACAGAACACAGCATGATCTACACAGAACACAGCATGATCTACACAGAACACAACTTGTTGTACACAGAACACAACCTCTTGTACACAGAACACAACATGGGGTACACATAAAACCATGAGGTACACAGAACACAACACATGGTACACAGAACACAACATGGGTACACAGAACAGACGATGAAGTACACATAACATCATGAGGTACACAGAACACAACATGGGTACACAGAACACAACATGGGTACACAGAACACACCATGGGGTACACAGAACACACCATGGGGTAGACAGAACCCAGGATGAGGTACACAGAACACAACATGGGGTACACAGAACAGACGATGAAGTACACATAACATCATGAGGTACACAGAACACAACATGGGTACACAGAACACAACATGGGTACACAGAACACACCATGGGGTAGACAGAACCCAGGATGAGGTACACAGAACACAACATGGGGTACACAGAACAGACGATGAAGTACACATAACATCATGAGGTACACAGAACACAACATGGGTACACAGAACACAACATGGGTACACAGAACACACCATGGGGTACACAGAACCCAGGATGAGGTACACAGAACACAACATGGGGTACACAGAACAGACGATGAAGTACACATAACATCATGAGGTACACAGAACACAACATGGGTACACAGAACACAACATGGGTACACAGAACACACCATGGGGTACACAGAACACAAAATAGAATACACAGAACGCAACATATGGTACACAGAACACACAATGGGGTACACAGAACACAACAGGAGGTACACAGAACACAACATGGGGTACGCAGAACACACCACGGGGTACACAGAACACAACAGGAGGTGCAGAGAACACAACATGGGGTACACATACCACACCATGGGGTACGCAGAACACAACATATGATCTACAGAACACAATATGGGTACACAGAACACAAAATGGGGAACACAGAACACACCATGAGGTACACAGAACACACCATGGGGTACACAGAACACAACATGAGGTACACAGAACATACCATGGGTACACAGAACACACCATGCGGTACACAGAACATACCATGGGTACACAGAATACACCATGAGGTACACAGAACATACCATGGGTACACAGAACACACCATGGCTACACAGAACACACCACGGGTACACAGAACACACCATGAGGTACACAGAACACACCATGAGGTACACAGAACACAACATGAGGTACACAGAACACAACATGGGGTACACAGAACACACCAAGGGTACACAGAACACAACATGGGGTATACAGAACACACCATGAGGTACACAGAACACATCATGAGGTACACAGAACACGCCATGAGGTACACAGAACACAACAGGTGGCACAGAACACAACATGGGGTACACATAACTCAACATGGGTAAACAGAACGCGACATATGATACACAGATCACAACAGGAGGTACAGAACATACCATGAGGTACAAAGAACACAACATAGAGTACACAGAACACACCATGGGTACACAGAACACAACATGGGGTAGACAAAACACAACAGCATTTACACAAACACAACATGGGTACAAAAAAACAAAGAGGTACACAGAACACAACATGGGGTACACAGAACACAACATGAGGTACACAAAGCACAACATGAGGTATACAGAACACAGCATGAGGTACACAGAACACAACATGGGATACACAAAACACACCATGGCTACACAGAACACACCATGGCTACACAGAACACACCATGCGGTACACAGAACACACCATGAGGTACACAGAACAGAACAGGTGGCACAGAACAGAACATGAGGTACACAAAACACACCATGAGGTACACAGAACACACCATGAGGTACACAGAACACACCATGAGGTACACAGAACACACCATGAGGTACACAGAACACAACAGAAGGTACACAGAAGAGAACATGGGGTACACAGAACACACCATGAGGTACACAGAACAGAACATGAGGTACACAGAACACACCATGAGGTACACAGAACACAACATGAGGTACACAGAACACACCATGCTTTACACAGAACATACCATGGATACACAAAACACACCATGGCTACACAGAACACAACATGGGTACACAGAACACACCATTAGGTACACAGAACACACCATGAGGTACACAGAACACAACATGAGGTACACAGAACACAACATGGGGTACACAGAACACACCAAGGGTACACAGAACACAACATTGGGTACACAGAACACACCATGAGGTACACAGAACACATCATGAGGTACACAGAACACACCATGGGGTACACAGAACCCAAGATGGGTACACAGAACACAACATGGGTACACAGAACCCAGGATGAGGTACACAGAACACCACATGGGGTACACAGAACAGACCATGAAGTACACATAACATCATGAGGTACACAGAACACAACGTGGGTACACAGAACACAACATGGGTACACAGAACACACCATGGGGTACACAGAACACAAAATAGAATACACAGAACGCAACATATGGTACACAGAACAAACCATGGGGTACACAGAACACAACAGGAGGTACACAGAACACAACATGGGGTACGCAGAACACACCACGGGGTACACAGAACACAACAGGAGGTACAGAGAACACAACATGGGGTACACATAACACACCATGGGGTACACAGAACACAACATATGATACACAGAACACAAAATTGGGAACACAGAACACACCATGTGGTACACAGAACACACCATGTGGTACACAGAACACAACAGGGGGTACACAGAACACACCATGGGGTACACAGAACACACCATGAGGTACACAGAACATAGCAGGAGGTACACAAAACACAACATATGATACACAGAACACACCATGAGGTACACAGAACGCAACATATTGTACATAGAACACAACAGGAGGTACACTGAACACAACCTGGGTACACAAAACACTACATGGGTACACAAAACACAAGAGCAGGTACACAGAACACACCATGGGGTACACAGAACGCAACATATTGTACACAGAACACACCATGGGGTACACAGAACACAACAGGAGGTACACAGAACACACCGTGGGGTACACAGAACGCAACATGGGGTACACAGAACACACCATGGGGTACACAGAACGCAACATGGGGTACACAGAACACAACATATGGTACACAGAACACAGCAGGAGGTACACAGAACACACCAGGGGGTACACAGAACGCAACATATGGTACACAGAACACACCATGGGGTACACAGAACGCAACAGGAGGTACACAGAACACGCCATGGGGTACACAGAACACAACAGGAGGTACACAGAACGCAACATGGGGTACACAGAACACACCATGGGGAACACAGAACACAAAATAGAATACACAGAACGCAACACATGGTACACAGAACACACCATGGGATACACAGAACGCAACATATGGTTCACAGAACACAACATGGGGTACACAGAACACAAAATAGAATACACAGAACGCAACACATGGTACAGAGAACACACCATGGGGAACACAGAACACAAAATAGAATACACAGAGCGCAACACATGGTACACAGAACACACCATGGGGTACACAGAACGCAACATATGATACATAGAACACACCATGGGGTACACAGAACGCAACATATGGTACACAGAACACAACATGGGGTACACAGAACACACCATGGGGTACACAGAACACAACAGGAGGTACACAGAACACAAGATGGGTACACAGAACACATCATTGGGTACACAGAACACTTCAGGAGGTACACAGAGCGCGCTATGAGGTACACAGAACACACCACGAGGTACATATATTACACCATTGAGGGTGGAGGTGGGAGAGATGTAACAGAACAGGTGTTTTGTCGTCAGCAGTGGGGGCGGTGGCCTAGTACGGTGTGCGTGAGGCCAGACATACTGTTAGAGTATTCTTGCTACTCTCTGCAGTGGTTTTATAATGTGTAGAGTCAGGTTAACCTCCTGCACTACCTCTGGTAGAGCGTCACATCCTTTTCAGGAAACAGGTCAGGAATGACAGCTATGTTAGTGAGATGTATGTTATGGTGAACAAGCAAGAGCTGGGCAGTGTGTAACTTAGTGTTGAGAGCTACACCTAGTACCCAGCACCTCAATAAATTGTGATGAACCCGCCGACAGATAGACTTGTGTCGTCAATGGAAGACATAACTCACCTTATTCATTGCCCACAATCACCCGGTACACGACTTTCATTTCTCGCCAAATGACAACAAAGTAGGGTGTGTGAGTGAGTGAGTTTAGTTTTACGCCTCTCTCAGCAATATTCAAGCTATATGGCGGCGGTCTGTATATAATCGAGTCTGGACCAGTTATCCAGTGATCAACAGCATGAGCATCGATCTGCGCATTTGGGAACTGATGACTTGGGTCAACCAAGCCAGCGAGTCTGACCATTCGATCCCGTTAGTCGCCTCTTACGACAAGCATGGGTTACAGAAGGTTCATTCTAACCTGGACCTTCACGGATACAATAAAGCAGATACATTGGAAATAAGGTAGAGAGGTCTTAGAAACCGTGAAAGGGAGGTTAAGATTCATAAGGGATGTAAACTGTCTCACCCTATTGCTGTTAACAGAGGATGTACAGGTGATGTTTGAGTCCTGTGAGTACGGAGGATGTACAGGTGATGTTTGAGTGCTGTACGTACAGAGGACGTACAGGTGATGTTTGAGTGCTGTTAGTACGGAGGATGTAAAGGTGATGTTTGAGTTCTGTAAGTACGGCGGATGTACAGGTGATGTTTGTGTGTTGTTAGTACGGAGGATGTACAGGTGATGTTTGAGTGCTGTAAGTACGGCGGATTTACAGGTGATGTTTGAGTGCTGTAAGTAAGGAGGATGTACAGGTGATGTTTGAGTGCCGTAAGTACGAAGGATGTACAGGTGATGTTTGAGTGCTGTAAGTACGGAGGATGTACAAGTGATGTTTGAGTTCTGTAAGTACGGAGGATGTACAGGTGATGTTTGAGTGCTGTTAGTACGGAGGATGTACAGGTGATGTTTGAGTGCTATAAGTACGGAGGATGTACAAGTGATGTTTGAGTCCTGTAAGTACCGAGGATGTATAGGTGATGTTTGAGTGCTGCAAGCACGGAGGGTGTACAAGTGATGTTTGACTGCTGTTAGTACCGAGGATGCACTGGTGATGTTTGAGTGCTGTAAGTACGGAGGGTGTACAAGTGATGTTTGAGTGCTGTGAGTACGGAGGGTGTACAGGTGATGTCTGACTGCTGTTAGTACGGAGGATGTACTGGTGATGTTTGAGTGCTGTAAGTACGGAGGGTGTACAAGTGATGTTTGAGTGCTGTAAGTACGGAGGGTGTACAAGTGATGTTTGACTGCTGTTAGTACGGAGGATGTACAGGTGATGTTTGACTGCTGTTAGTACGGAGGATGTACAGGTGATGTTTGAGTGCTGTAAGTACGGAGGTTGTACAAGTGATGTTTGAGTGCTGTTAGTACGGAGGATGTACAAGTGATGTTTGTGTGTTGTTAGTACGGAGGGTAAACTGGTGATGTTTGTGTGTTGTTAGTACGGAGGATGTACAGGTGATGTTTGAGTCCTGTAAGAACGGAGGATTTACAAGTGATGTTTGAGTGCTGTAAGTACGAAGGGTGTACAAGTAATGTTTGAGTCCTGTGAGTACGGAGGATGTACAGGTGATGTTTGAGTCCTGTAAGTACGGAGGATTTATAGGTGATGTTTGAGTGCTGTAAGTACGGAGGATGTACAAGTGATGTTTGAGTTCTGTAAGTACGGAGGATGTACAGGTGATGTTTGAGTGCTGTTAGTACGGAGGATGTACAGGTGATGTTTGAGTGCTATAAGTACGGAGGATGTACAAGTGATGTTTGAGTCCTGTAAGTACCGAGGATGTATAGGTGATGTTTGAGTGCTGCAAGTACGGAGGGTGTACAGGTGATGTTTGACTGCTGTTAGTACCGAGGATGCACTGGTGATGTTCGAGTGCTCTAAGTACGGAGGGTGTACAAGTGATGTTTGAGTGCTGTGAGTACGGAGGGTGTACAGGTGATGTCTGACTGCTGTTAGTACGGAGGATGTACTGGTGATGTTTGAGTGCTGTAAGTACGGAGGTTGTACAAGTGATGTTTGAGTGCTGTTAGTACGGAGGATGTACAAGTGATGTTTGATTGTTGTTAGTACGGAGGGTATACTGGTGATGTTTGTGTGTTGTTAGTACCGAGGATGTACAGGTGATGTTTGAGTCCTGTAAGAACGGAGGATTTACAAGTGATGTTTGAGTGCTGTAAGTACGAAGGGTGTACAAGTGATGTTTGAGTCCTGTGAGTACGGAGGATGTACAGGTGATGTTTGAGTCCTGTAAGTACGGAGGATTTATAGGTGATGTTTGAGTGCTGTAAGTACGGAGGATGTACAGGTGATGTTTGAGTGCTGTAAGTACGGAGGTTGTACAAGTGATGTTTGAGTGCTGTTAGTACGGAGGATGTACAAGTGATGTTTGTGTGTTGTTAGTACGGAGGGTATACTGGTGATGTTTGTGTGTTGTTAGTACGGAGGATGTACAGGTGATGTTTGAGTCCTGTAAGAACGGAGGATTTACAAGTGATGTTTGAGTGCTGTAAGTACGAAGGGTGTACAAGTGATGTTTGAGTCCTGTGAGTACGGAGGATGTACAGGTGATGTTTGAGTCCTGTAAGTACGGAGGATTTATAGGTGATGTTTGAGTGCTGTAAGTACGGAGGATGTACAGGTGATGTTTGAGTCCTGTAAGTACGGAGGATTGATAGGTTATGTTTGAGTGCTCTAAGTACGGAGGATGTACAGGTGATGTTTGTGTGTTGTTAGTACGGAGGGTGTACTGGTGATGTTTGAGTCCTGTGAGTACGGAGGATATACAGGTGATGTTTGAGTCCTGTAAGTACGGAGGATGTACAGGTGATGTTTGAGTGCTGTAAGTACGGAGGATGTACAAGTGATGTTTGAGTTCTGTAAGTACGGAGGATGTACAGGTGATGTTTGAGTGCTGTAAGTACGGCGGATTTACAGGTGATGTTTGAGTGCCGTAAGTACGAAGGATGTACAGGTGATGTTTGAGTGCTGTAAGTACGGAGGATGTACAAGTGATGTTTGAGTTCTGTAAGTACGGAGGATGTACAGGTGATGTTTGAGTGTTGTTAGTACGGAGGATGTACAGGTGATGTTTGAGTGCTATAAGTACGGAGGATGTACAAGTGATGTTTGAGTCCTGTAAGTACCGAGGATGTATAGGTGATGTTTGAGTGCTGCAAGTACGGAGGGTGTACAGGTGATGTTTGACTGCTGTTAGTACCGAGGATGCACTGGTGATGTTCGAGTGCTCTAAGTACGGAGGGTGTACAAGTGATGTTTGAGTGCTGTGAGTACGGAGGGTGTACAGGTGATGTCTGACTGCTGTTAGTACGGAGGATGTACTGGTGATGTTTGAGTGCTGTAAGTACGGAGGTTGTACAAGTGATGTTTGAGTGCTGTTAGTACGGAGGATGTACAAGTGATGTTTGATTGTTGTTAGTACGGAGGGTATACTGGTGATGTTTGTGTGTTGTTAGTACCGAGGATGTACAGGTGATGTTTGAGTCCTGTAAGAACGGAGGATTTACAAGTGATGTTTGAGTGCTGTAAGTACAGAAGGGTGTACAAGTGATGTTTGAGTCCTGTGAGTACGGAGGATGTACAGGTGATGTTTGAGTCCTGTAAGTACGGAGGATTTATAGGTGATGTTTGAGTGCTGTAGAAGTACGGAGGATGTACAGGTGATGTTTGAGTGCTGTAAGTACGGAGGTTGTACAAGTGATGTTTGAGTGCTGTTAGTACGGAGGATGTACAGGTGATGTTTGTGTGTTGTTAGTACGGAGGGTGTACAGGTGATGTTTGTGTGTTGTTAGTACGGAGGATGTACAGGTGATGTTTGAGTCCTGTAAGAACGGAGGATTTACAAGTGATGTTTGAGTGCTGTAAGTACGAAGGGTGTACAAGTGATGTTTGAGTCCTGTGAGTACGGAGGATGTACAGGTGATGTTTGAGTCCTGTAAGTACGGAGGATTTATAGGTGATGTTTGAGTGCTGTAAGTACGGAGGATGTACAGGTGATGTTTGAGTCCTGTAAGTACGGAGGATTGATAGGTTATGTTTGGAGTGCTCTAAGTACGGAGGATGTACAGGTGATGTTTGTGTGTTGTTAGTACAGAGGGTGTACTGGTGATGTTTGAGTCCTGTGAGTACGGAGGATATACAGGTGATGTTTGAGTCCTGTAAGTACGGAGGATGTACAGGTGATGTTTGAGTGCTGTAAGTACGGAGGATGTACAAGTGATGTTTGAGTTCTGTAAGTACGGAGGATGTACAGGTGATGTTTGAGTGCTGTAAAGTACGGCGGATTTACAGGTGATGTTTGAGTGCCGTAAGTACGAAGGATGTACAGGTGATGTTTGAGTGCTGTAAGTACGGAGGATGTACAAGTGATGTTTGAGTTCTGTAAGTACGGAGGATGTACAGGTGATGTTTGAGTGTTGTTAGTACGGAGGATGTACAGGTGATGTTTGAGTGCTATAAGTACGGAGGATGTACAAGTGATGTTTGAGTCCTGTAAGTACCGAGGATGTATAGGTGATGTTTGAGTGCTGCAAGCACGGAGGGTGTACAAGTGATGTTTGACTGCTGTTAGTACCGAGGATGCACTGGTGATGTTTGAGTGCTGTAAGTACGGAGGGTGTACAAGTGATGTTTGAGTGCTGTGAGTACGGTGGGTGTACAGGTGATGTCTGACTGCTGTTAGTACGGAGGATGTACTGGTGATGTTTGAGTGCTGTAAGTACGGAGGGTGTACAAGTGATGTTTGAGTGCTGTAAGTACGGAGGGTGTACAAGTGATGTTTGACTGCTGTTAGTACGGAGGATGTACAGGTGATGTTTGACTGCTGTTAGTACGGAGGATGTACAGGTGATGTTTGAGTCCTGTAAGAACGGAGGATTTACAAGTGATGTTTGAGTGCTGTAAGTACTGAAGGGTGTACAAGTGATGTTTGAGTCCTGTGAGTACGGAGGATGTACAGGTGATGTTTGAGTCCTGTAAGTACGGAGGATTTATAGGTGATGTTTGAGTGCTGTAAGTACGGAGGATGTACAAGTGATGTTTTGAGTTCTGTAAGTACGGAGGATGTACAGGTGATGTTTGAGTGCTGTAAGTACGGAGGATGTACAAGTGATGTTTGAGTTCTGTAAAGTACGGAGGATGTACAGGTGATGTTTGAGTGCTGTAAGTACGGTGGATTTACAGGTGATGTTTGAGTGCCGTAAGTACAGAAGGATGTACAGGTGATGTTTGGAGTGCTGTAAGTACGGAGGATGTACAAGTGATGTTTGAGTTCTGTAAGTACGGAGGATGTACAGGTGATGTTTGAGTGTTGTTAGTACGGAGGATGTACAGGTGATGTTTGAGTGCTATAAGTACGGAGGATGTACAAGTGATGTTTGAGTCCTGTAAGTACCGAGGATGTATAGGTGATGTTTGAGTGCTGCAAGCACGGAGGGTGTACAAGTGATGTTTGACTGCTGTTAGTACCGAGGATGCACTGGTGATGTTTGAGTGCTGTAAGTACGGAGGGTGTACAAGTGATGTTTGAGTGCTGTGAGTACGGTGGGTGTACAGGTGATGTCTGACTGCTGTTAGTACGGAGGATGTACTGGTGATGTTTGAGTGCTGTAAGTACGGAGGGTGTACAAAGTGATGTTTGAGTGCTGTAAGTACGGAGGGTGTACAAGTGATGTTTGACTGCTGTTAGTACGGAGGATGTACAGGTGATGTTTGACTGCTGTTAGTACGGAGGATGTACAGGTGATGTTTGAGTCCTGTAAGAACGGAGGATTTACAAGTGATGTTTGAGTGCTGTAAGTACGAAGGGTGTACAAGTGATGTTTGAGTCCTGTGAGTACGGAGGATGTACAGGTGATGTTTGAGTCCTGTAAGTACGGAGGATTTATAGGTGATGTTTGAGTGCTGTAAGTACGGAGGATGTACAAGTGATGTTTGAGTTCTGTAAGTACGGAGGATGTACAGGTGATGTTTGAGTGCTGTTAGTACGGAGGATGTACAGGTGATGTTTGAGTGCTATAAGTACGGAGGATGTACAAGTGATGTTTGAGTCCTGTAAGTACCGAGGATGTATAGGTGATGTTTGAGTGCTGCAAGTACGGAGGGTGTACAAGTGATGTTTGACTGCTGTTAGTTCAGAGGATGCACTGGTGATGTTTGAGTGCTCTAAGTACGGAGGGTGTACAAGTGATGTTTGAGTGCTGTGAGTACGGAGGGTGTACAGGTGATGTCTGACTGCTGTTAGTACGGAGGATGTACTGGTGATGTTTGAGTGCTGTAAGTACGGAGGGTGTACAAGTGATGTTTGAGTGCTGTAAGTACGGAGGGTGTACAAGTGATGTTTGACTGCTGTTAGTACGGAGGATGTACAGGTGATGTTTGACTGCTGTTAGTACGGAGGATGTACAAGTGATGTTTGAGTGCTGTAAGTACGGAGGTTGTACAAGTGATGTTTGAGTGCTGTTAGTACGGAGGATGTACAGGTGATGTTTGTGTGTTGTTAGTACGGAGGATGTACAGGTGAAGTTTGAGTCCTGTGAGTACGGAGGATGTACAGGTGATGTTTGAGTCCTGTAAGTACGGAGGATTTATAGGTGATGTTTGAGTGCTGTAAGTACGGAGGATGTACAGGTGATGTTTGAGTCCTGTAAGTACGGAGGATTGATAGGTTATGTTTGAGTGCTCTAAGTACGGAGGATGTACAGGTGATGTTTGAGTGCTGTAAGTACGGAGGATGTACAGGTGATGTTTGTGTGTTGTTAGTACGGAGGGTGTACAGGTGATGTTTGAGTCCTGTGAGTACGGAGGATGTACAGGTGATGTTTGAGTCCTGTAAGTACGGAGGATGTACAGGTGATGTTTGAGTGCTGTAAGTACGGAGGATGTACAAGTGATGTTTGAGTGCTGTTAGTACGGAGGATGTACAAGTGATGTTTGTGTGTTGTTAGTACGGAGGGTATACTGGTGATGTTTTGTGTGTTGTTAGTACGGAGGATGTACAGGTGATGTTTGAGTCCTGTAAGAACGGAGGATTTACAAGTGATGTTTGAGTGCTGTAAGTACGAAGGGTGTACAAGTGATGTTTGAGTCCTGTGAGTACTGAGGATGTACAGGTGATGTTTGAGTCCTGTAAGTACGGAGGATTTATAGGTGATGTTTGAGTGCTGTAAGTACGGAGGATGTACAGGTGATGTTTGAGTCCTGTAAGTACGGAGGATTGATAGGTTATGTTTGAGTGCTCTAAGTACGGAGGATGTACAGGTGATGTTTGAGTGCTGTAAGTACGGAGGATGTACAGGTGATGTTTGTGTGTTGTTAGTACGGAGGGTGTACTGGTGATGTTTGAGTGTTGTCAGTACGGAGGGTGTACAGGTAATGTACTGTAATCACTGAATATGCGCAGTAACTAGTGAGAATGTGCAGATGATGTTTGAGTACTTGATATTCCTTACAAATGTCGAAGGGAGGTTCAGATTCAAAAGGGATGTAGTCTGTGTCTAGCCCTATTGTATTATGAATGCTCACCACACGCAAACAACAAGCCCACGTTGTAACTATCACTGCATCCATATCAATGTCTCACAAATGGGATATCCGGTGAACATTGGTTTCTTGCTTTCTTTCTTTCTATACAGCTCAAACTCAAAACTCCGTTCCTATGAACTGGTCCAATACAAAAACCTTTACTTATCTAAACATCGCTGTGTGGGGAATTTTGATTATGTTATTTATATCATTCGCAAAAAATGAAGAGAGGACCGGAGAGTTGTCCACCGACGGGTCCGACTGCGAGCTCGAGGTATCACCGCGGGGACAGTACCAACGACGCAGGACATGCAGGGTCACTCGTACTCTACATCAGCCTTTCACGGGGACAGGGTCGGTTCGTTGAAACGTGCGGGAGAACTCTTGCACTTCGTACACTGAATACTGCACGTGTTACACTGTATATTGCACTTGGCACACTGTACACTGCACAGTATGGGCGTCCCCTCACACCCCTAGTCACCTACATACAGACAACATACAAAACAGTATGAGGTGTCCCCTCACACCCCTAGTCACCTACATACAGACAACATACAAAACAGTATGGGTGTCCCATCACACCCCTAGTCACCTACATACAGACAACATACAAAACAGT
The DNA here is from genome assembly GCF_003918875.1 of Haliotis rubra. Lineage (NCBI taxonomy): Eukaryota > Metazoa > Mollusca > Gastropoda > Lepetellida > Haliotidae > Haliotis > Haliotis rubra. The sequence continues at coordinate 112,783 of NW_025765146.1, read as the reverse complement.
ATGGGTGTCCCCTCACACCCCTAGTCACCTACATACAGACAACATAGAAAACAGTATGGGTGTCCCCTCACACCCCTAGTCACCTGCATACAGACAACATAGAAAACAGTACGAGGTTTCCTCATACCTCTAGTCACCTGCATACAGAAAACATACAAAACAGTATGAGGTGTCTCCTCACACCCCTAGTCACCTGCATACAGACAACATACAAAACAGTATGGGTGTCCCCTCACACCCCTAGTCACCTGCATACATCCGACATACAAAACAGTATGAGGGGTCCCCTCACACCCCTAGTCACCTGCATACAGACAACATACAAAACAGTATGGGTGTCCCCTCACACCCCTAGTCACCTACATACAGACAACATACAAAACAGTATGGGTGTCCCCTCACACCCCTAGTCACCTACATACAGACAACATACAAAACAGTATGAGGTGTCCCCTCACACCCCTAGTCACCTGCATACAGACAACATACAAAACAGTATGGGTGTCCCCTCACACCCCTAGTCACCTACATACAGACAACATACAAAACAGTACGAGGTGTCCCCTCACAACCCTAGTCACCTGCATACAGACAACATACAAAACAGTATGAGGTGTCCCCTCACACCCTAGTCACCTGCATACAGACAACATAGAAAACAGTATGAGGTGTCCCCTCACACCCCTAGTCACCTGCATACAGACAACATACAAAACAGTATGAGGTGTCCCCTCACACTCCTAGTCACCTGCATACAGACAACATACAAAACAGTATGGGCGTCCCCTCACACCCCTAGTCACCTGCATACAGACAACATAGAAAACAGTATGAGGTTTCCTCATACCTCTAGTCACCTACATACAGACAACATACCAAACAGTATGAGGGGTCCCCTCACACCCCTAGTCACCTACATACAGACAACATACAAAACAGTATGAGGTGTCCCCTCACACCCCTAGTCACCTGCATACAGACAACATACAAAACAGTATGAGGTGTCCCCTCACACCCCTAGTCACCTACATAAAAGACAACATAGTCAAAACAGTACAAAAGGTGTCCCCACAACCCTAGTCACCTGCATACAGACACAAAACAGTATGAGGTGTCCCCTCAGACTCCAGTCACCTGCATACAGACAACAAACAAAAACAGTATGAGGTGTCCCCTCACACCCCTAGTCACCTGCATACAGACAACATACAAAACAGTAGTATGAGGTGTCACCCCAGACACATACAAAACCCTAGTCACCTGCATACAGACAACATACAAAACAGTATGAGGTGTCCCCTCACACCCCTAGTCACCTGCATACAGACAACATACAAAACAGTATGAGGGTGTCCCTCACACCCCTAGTCACCTGCATACAGACAACATACAAAACAGTATGAGGTGTCCCCTCACACTAGTCACCTGCCTACAGACAACATCACCTGCTAGTCACCTGGATACAGACAACATACAAAACAGTATGGGTGTCCCCTCACACCCCTAGTCACCTGCATACAGACTGCAGTACAGACAGACAACATAGAAAACAGTATGAGGTTTCCTCATACCTCTAGTCACCTGCATACAGACAACATACCAAACAGTATGAGGGGTCCCCTCACACCCCTAGTCACCTGCATACAGAAAACATACAAAACAGTATGAGGTGTCCCCTCACACCCCTAGTCACCTGCATACAGACAACATACAAAACAGTATGAGGTGTCCCCTCACACCCCTAGTCACCTTGATACATACTTCACAGACTGGTGTGTGACGTAGCCACTTTGCTCGCTCTCGCACATGAAGACGCTGCAGACATGGTAATAAACGTGTCTGTCAAGTAGTTCAAGTAGGTAGTGTAGTTATTAGGGGGTAATCCCCTGGTTAGCCAACCCTTTCACGGGCATGACGACATTTGCATTCTGGGAAAGCCACGTTTTTCCGGCCTAAACAATTTCATAGACAACAAAGGTAGTAGCTATACAGTGTCCCCGATGGCAGACCTCTGCAGCTATTCTCAAGGATTCGATATGAGGCGTTTTGGTACACGTGACTTATGTAACTGCAGCTCTTCGTGGCCTCACACAACTCCGTGGACACGTGACTTAAAATAACTTGATATAATGAAATGGGAACGCGACACCTTGCACCGCTACCTTGCCGTAGTCCTCGAGAGATCGACATTCCCGGCACTCAGCATGTGCACCTGTACAACAACAATCAACGTCCCCTGTGTCGACACCAGCAGCTAGGAAGTCCTTCAATCCAGTACTGCAGACACATATAGGCCGCGCGTACAACCTCACAAGGGGTGCAAGGCTTGCGAGTAACAATTTTTATACTTCTTTGTACATCGAGTGTCAGTGTGCTTAGATCCGATTCGGTGAAAATAGGATAAAATGTGTGTTTTAACCTTACAATTTCTTGGGCACTCTTTTACAAAACGCAGCCTAGGTCAAGGTTTAAGTTCAGATTGAAGTTTGACAACGCAATCTCAGCTTGATCTTAACACGCTTTGCCTTACTTACAATGACAAGGACACACACACACACACATACGTACGGACACACACGCACGCACGCACGCACACGCACACACTATACGATTTAAGACGCACTTATACCATGTACGATTCAAATAAACATTTCCACTCTCCACACTAACAAACACTTCCACAGTGCAAGACTAACACACACACCTCCATTCTGTACCACGCTTGCGCACCCACACACACTTGTATCCTAGACGACCTGGACGAGGCATGCCACGATCATTCCGATTAAGCGAGCAAGAAGCTGTTATTTGCACGCAAGAAAAAGTAAAAGGCATTTTGCAAAGATTCTTCCTATCTTTAAATTCCAACCTACATTCAGTGTATCTGCGGTATCTGTGGTATAGGTCACCCGGGGCAGCCGGGTGTATGCAAGTGACAGTGTATATAAATAGATGTAGACGCCATTTGGATATAAATATATACATATATGCTTACACGATTGGCTGTCGACGCAGGTGAGGGCTCCAGGTAGACATCCAGGAGTTGCGGGCAGGTAACATAACAGACCTTGTTTTCAATCTCAAGTTACAAACAGCAGCAGCAGCAGCCACAGGTAAGTCTGATATACCTGACAGGTAACAATGGCGCAACTGTCATCAGTGCGCACGTTTACACATGGGAAAACAACGCTGTATACTAGGGGTTGACGTTAGTGTTACGTAACATCCACAAGTTATCTAGATTATTTAGGGAGAAAATAGGCGGGTTTCCAACATTTTGCGAGCCATTGTTTCAGCCAGGTACACCCCATAGTTACCTGAGAAAAGGGGGTCGGTAAGTAACAGAAGTACTGTAGTGAAAACAATTTAATTAATATTAACTGAATACCATTATTTTAGCACAATTGTGTTCCGTGTGTCTAAGATATCTCAAGTTCAGAGCCTCAGACCCCAGTCCTACAAGAACCCTCATATCGCCATGTAGATTCACGTGTCGCTTTGGCATCAAGCCAGTAGCGTTCGTGGAATCAATACACATTTGATATAAGCTGGAAACATATCAGTAGGTACATGTAATAGTTTGTACTTCAGTTCAACATATACTGGCATTTCAAATTTAATCATATATTGGAATTTTAACCATAAAAATATGTTGATACCTAGAACTATTATAAACACCTGATATCAGTGTAAAGACGAAATGTCAGTGTCTATTGTAAAGACGAAATATCAGTGTCTATTATAAACACGTGATATCATTTCTATTATAGACACGTGATAGCAGTGTCTGTTATAAACACAAGATATCAGTGTCTATTATAGACACGTGATAGCAGCATCTATTATAAACAGAAGATATCAGTGTCTGTTACAAACACGAGATATCAGTGTCTGTTACAAACACGAGATATCAGTGTCATTTACAAACACGAGATATCAGTGTCATTTACAAACACGAAATATCAGTGTCTGTTACAAACACGAGATATCAGTGTCATTTACAAACACGAGATATCAGTGTCATTTACAAACACGAGATATCAGTGTCTGTTACAAACACGAGATATCAGTGTCATTTACAAACACGAGATATCAGTGTCATTTACAAACACGAGATATCAAACACGAGATATCAATGTCATTTACAAACACGAGATATCAGTGTCATTTACAAACACGAGATATCAGTGTCTGTTACAAACACGAGATATCAGTGTCATTTACAAACACGAGATATCAGTGTCATTTACAAACAAGAGACATCTGTACCTCAAATATATCACATGTATACATAACTGATATGTACACATAAATAACTGATTGCAACTGGAAGGTACGAAGATAAGTGAATGTTCCATGGTGTGCAAGTGGAGTTAACATTAACACTGTAGAAAGTGAATGTAGATGTCCAGTTGTTCCAGCTACTGTAAGGAGATATGTTTATCAACACTGCAGTGTACATTACCACTGTCAGTATCGTGATGATGTCAGTCCCTGGGTTACCTGCTACCTGACCTACTAGACTTCAACCCGTACTTGATAAACACACTGGTACACTCACCCAACTCAGTCACCGCCCATGCGGTCGCTATGTATGCATATATACACGTGTATCAGGACAAACACCATCTAACACAAGCAGATCTAACAGTGTTTAACACGAACACTACACGGATCTTACCCACATACACACACTACACCAGACCTACCAGTAACACACATACACTACAACAGACATACCACTAACCCACATAAACACTACACCAGGCCTAACACTGACCCACATACACACACTACAACAGACCTATCACTAACCCACATACACTACAACAGACATACCACTAACCCACATAAACACTACACCACGCCTAACACTGACCCACATACACACACTACACCAGACCTACCACTGACCCACATAAACACTACAACAGGCCTACCACTAAACCACATACACACTACACCAGACCTACCACTAACCCACCTACACACTACACCAGGCCTAACACTGACCCACATACCCACTACACCAGACCTACCACTGACCCACATACACACACTACAACAGACCTACCACTGACCCACATACACACACTACAACAGACCTACCACTAACCCACATACACACACTACACCAGACCTACCACTGACCAACATACACACACTACACCAGACCTACCACTGACCCACCTACACTACACCAGGCCTACCACTGACCCACATACACACACTACACCAGACCTACCATTAACCCACCTACACTACACCAGGCCTACCACTAAGCCACACACACACTACAACAGACCGACCATTAAGACCTACCACTGACCAGGCCACCATACAAACACACACACTACACTAGACCTACCACTGACCCACACTACACCAGACCTACCACTGACCCACCTACACTACACCAGGCCTACCACTGACCCACACACATACACACTACACCAGACCTACCACTGACCCACATACCCACTACACCAGACCTACCACTAACCCATCTACACTACACCAGGCCTACCACTGACCCACATACCCACTACACCAGACCTACCACTGACCCACATACACACACTACACCAGACCTACCACTAACCCACCTACACACTACACCAGGCCTACCACTGACCCCCCCCACACACACACACTACACCAGACCTACCACTGACCCACCTACACACACTACACCAGGCCTACCACTGACCCACATACACACACACTACACCAGACCTACCAGTAACCCACATATACACACACACTACACCAGACCTACCAGTATCGCACTAACACACACACACACTACACCAGACTTACCAGTAACCCCCCCACACATGCACACACTACACCAGACCTACCTGTAACCCACTAACACACACACACACACACACACACTACACCAGACCTACCAGTAACTCACATACACACACACACACACACACACCACCAGACCTACCAGTAACCCACACATACATACACACACTACACCAGACCTACCAGTAACACACACACACACACTACACCAGACCTACCAGTAACACACACATACATACACACACTACACCAGACCTACCCGTAACCCACATACACACACTACACCAGAACTACCACTAACATACATACACACTACACTAGTAACACACATAAACACTACACCAGACCTACCACTGACCCACATATACACACACACACTACACCAGAGCTACCAGTATCGCACTAACACACACACACACTACACCAGACTTACCAGTAACCCCCCCACACATGCACACACTACACCAGACCTACCTGTAACCCACTAACACACACACCCACACACACTACACCAGACCTACCAGTAACTCACATACACACACACACACACACACACACTACACCAGACCTACCAGTAACCCACACATACATACACACACTACACCAGACCTACCAGTAACACACACACACACACTACACCAGACCTACCAGTAACACACACATACATACACACACTACACCAGACCTACCCGTAACCCACATACACACACTACACCAGAACTACCACTAACATACATACACACTACACTAGTAACACACATACACACATACACACTACACCAGACCTACCACAAACCCACGTACACCCAGCACCGGGGTGAGAGGAAGACCTCATAGCCCCTATATAGTAATACAGTAACTTCAATAAACAGACATTGTAAAGAAATCCCTTCATGAGTCACCGAACTTGTAAGAGTATTGAGTGGGTAACAAATATTTAAAGTGGTTGTGGTAAAACCGGAGCTGGGCCTATTATGCACGTTCCATTTGAATGGGTCTCCATGCCCCTATGTTCAGCCCAAGCATATATGTTATCTGAAAAGCTAAATTTGCTGCTGATAATAGTTGACCCACCAACGTTCACATACGACCAAACTGAAATCGGTTCACCAGATGTCGACGATAACAATTTGCACTGAAGTATTTACATATCATTCAAAACAGGGATATTTCTAATGTACCAAAAGATTGTTTTATATGTCATGGATTCCCATATAGTGACTTTCAGTGGAGAGTTCACAGTTCTGTATCACTCTCTAATACTGTATGCTATGTCGGTAACACGAGATGTTAAGCGTTAACCGCCACTTGAGGCCAAAGACAGTTTACACAGTAGGTATTTATACAACTGTAGGGTGACTTGGCATTATTCAAATTCGTGTGCATAATAACCAGGTCATTACAGCCCTTCTATGTTTTATTGTAACTCCAAGTTTGTATGAATGTGTTACTTCATCCCTTCTGTACATATTCATGTGAAGGACGAGGCTGCTAATCATGCCATCATGTCAGAGTTCAGTTGATGATAAGATATGTGTGTAAAGTCGTATACATATGACGTATTAACGCGCCACTATCTATATAGGACATCAGACATCAGAACAATACACAGTCAAGACATGTCAATGAACAGGAAAGACGTATGACGGCTGGCGTTATAAAAACCTATCTTGAAGTAGTGTACCCGTGTAGGTAACAGAACACCATGTAGGAACACCGTATATCCTGATGTCCAGAATAGCTCTACCGGTAAACGCTATACATGATACACCAGGAAGATTTTTTTCTATAGATGAATCAAAAGGACTTCTTGGAGTCAGAAATCCCCAGTACTTCAGTCATGAACGGAAAACCTCAACGGCTCTGTCGACTCGCTCGTGACACTAGCATTTCTTCTGACACCTCAACAGCATCAGATATGTCAACGGTTTCTACAAGCGACTCTGAAGCCCCACTTGTTTATACTAGTGGAGGTAACTACTACCAGAAGCCTCAAAAATCAGAGAACAGGGGACTGATACTGGTAGTTGCCATGTGTATGTTTGTGAGTGTGGGGGCCCTCTGTTTGAGTCTGCTCCTGTACACGGGCACACTGCAGCCCCACCCCCACCCAACAGCACCACAACAGGCCGTGTGTCTCCCCTGCATGGACATCCTGACTACGCCCTTCCCCGAGCAGGATGACAACATTCACCTGCTGGACAGACACTTCGAGAACCGGACGATGATCTGCTGTGCCAAAACACCCAAACAGTTTTCAATAATGTTTGATAAGGTGAGCTGTGACTTTTGAATCCTAACTTCTCCATATGGCTAAGACAATCCCAGAAAGGTTGCTCTTTAAAGATAGTCAGATACAATTTCAGAAAACACTAGTTACAACGTGTGTCTAGACAATAACACCAAAAGCATTTGTCTTATGGTTGCAGCTTGTGGACCGCAAGGTGAAGCAGAAAGAAGTCATAGGTAAGTTCGGCTAACGTGACGTGAACACGGAAAGTATATTTTGTACAATATATTCAATATCAGCTTTGTTCTAGTGGGGTTCAACTGTGTGAATGTTGACCCCAGAGAATGATAATGCGTGTTTAGTTAGTTATCCCTTATACCGAAAGATGTTATCAACCAACTTTGTTTTTGCCAGCGTCCCTTCAGCAGGAGTCTAGACAGCAGGTGGCAGCACCTAAGTCAACTACAAGAGTGGGCGCCCATCTGCTAGCTGGACTTCAGAAGACAGGTTGGTGCCAAACTTAACATAAACCTGACTGCTGGTAACACAGAAAACAACAGATTACAGAAATGTCTCGCGAAAACAGGTAACAAGACGCTCCCAGTAGAAACTACGTGACACTTAAACAATGTTCGTCTTATTTTTGTTGTTGTAGAGTCCAAAGAGACCCAGGTGCGGTCCTGGCTGACCAACCACCCTCTTTCCTTCATGCAGGGCCTCCATCTGCACGCTGACCGCCTCGTGGTGGAACACAGCGGACTGTACCTTGTCTACAGCCAGGTATACTTCAAGGTGAACATGGACGAGCCCTCCACCCGGTCCCACCCCCCGAGTCTGCTGGGGCATCTGGTGCACCGTTACAGCGTCACCATCCCGAATGGAGGTCGGGAGGAGTTGCTACAAGCGGCACACTCGTGCTGTGGGAACGGCAGTGACAGCCTCTTCCTCCATACCAGCCACGTGATGGGTGTGTTCCAGCTGAGCAGAAGGGACGAGATCTACGTGACCGTGTCTCGCCCAGGCCTCATCTACCGCGACCCAACACGCAGTTTCCTCGGTGTGTTCAAGTTGAACTGATTCTACTCTTGGAGCATCCCTCTGGATACACACCTACAGCAGGTATCACCGCCAGGTATCATTTAACACGCTGTATAGAGGGGCAGGTTCACACAGCACTGGTGTTACGGTGTTTAGTCTCTGCGTGGAGGTGTGGACAGCGAGTGACCCTCACTCAATATAACTATTACTTTATATAGCGGCAACACAGAACATTTAATGGCGTGTCTGGACGCTTTGTGATTAGCCTGCTCCTAGAAACACAACTACCATTGTGCCAAAACTAAAATCACTTGTACATACCCATTTACTGAAGCTCAAATCATCCCCTTACAAGTGTCCCCCAAACTGATGATCCTTTAGGTGACTAGCTATAGCTCCGTGTACAGTGAGTACATGGATGCTCTAGTACTGGCCCGGGGCGTCCTGGTGCACCAAGAGACAGAGACAGCATGTCATGACGTTGTGATAGCCATTGCTACATCAGACCAGAGACCATATAATAGACTGATCAGACCACTGCAACAATGCAGGCTATACACGAATGACCAAGGCGATTGAAAGGAAGTGAACTCTCCCAGGAGTATGTCTCTACAGATTCGTTAGCGAACTGGCTTCAAGGCCTCCTCTTGTATATCATGATTGTTTATCTCCAGACTACTTGTGTGCTGGGTGGGACGTTCATATGTTTACAATAATCAAGGTGACGCCAAATGGCAATAGCGAAGCTCAGTGCTGTGATATTTTTCAAATGTCTAAGCTAGACAGACATACATACGTTCATTCATTTATTCATTCTCACATGAGGTCCTAACACACAGATACAAGCATACACACACAGACAGACAGACACACCCTAACACACAGACAGACAGACACACCACAACACACAGACAAACAAACCCTACAACACAGACACACACGCAGATAGACGGACAGATGGGCATAGAGACAGGCACACACACCGACACAGGCACACATACAGTCAGACACACCTGCAGACAGGCACACATACAGTCAGACACACCTGCAGACAGGCACACATACAGTCAGACACACGAACACACTGACAGAAACAGACATAACGATCTCAGTTTTTTTATAATGCATATGTTTGATTGCATTATGCAAATACGTAATGCTCGTATACTGTTTTTGTTCATGTAAATAAATATAAAGCATGTTCAATGTTCTGCAGCTCATACAAATTACTTCGTTCAATCACACCAACACATCGTGTAAACTGGTGTATGGGGTGTGTTTCACTGCCAGAACAGGCGTTCAGAGAGTCGTGTTATCCGGATGTCAGCTGACAAAGATAGACAATCACAATGCTAGAGACCAATTCTGACCTGGATGTTCATGTGGCGTGGAGACAAGATCGGGTGAAGATTATATGTGTCCTAACATACTGCTTGTTGTCTCGCCGTACATGGTGGTGCGGGAATGGACATAACGAGTGTGATATACTTCAGCTGACTTGATAGCAGCCACACTTCCAACAGCGTCAAAGAATCCGTGTATTTTGTAATATCTTCAATCAACTGAAGATGACTTCAAATCTCTCTTCAAAGTAACGAGTACATTTGAAGTTATTCCTTGACATCTGTTTTGCCTTGTTATTTGCTCAAATATAAAACTATCAGCCAGACCCACCAGCAGACTAATGTTACTTGACGGGTTGATAACAGAACTGGCGGGCCTTACGGTACATTATAACGCTGGACGACGTCACTGGACGACGTATTGATGTCGACAGCTGTTGGTGTTGATGATGTAGATAACAGTTAAGCTGTGAAGTAACCGCAGCTAACGTATATATTTATAAGAATTTACATCAACATATTTCGGGGTTTTCGACGTGGAGAATACGTCTATGTCAGCCATATGCACATAGTGTTTCCGGTTTTATTATCAGATCAGAAGAAAATTGTTACTAAATTTAAATTTCGTGTTTGTTTTAATCTGAGAAAACAATCCCGGATTCGACTCTTGATAAAACGTCCAATGTCAACTTGGTTTATTCCGTCACATTTCGTCTTGCCGGGAACGCCATGTAGGTTGAGAGTGGTCTGTGGTTGTTGACTGGACATGTCTGGGATATACAAACATCTTCCACACATGTTCAGTGGGCGACAACTGAGGACTGAATGCTGGCCATGTAGTAGGGTGATGATGTAGTAGGGTGATGATGTAGTAGGGTGACGATGTAGTAGGGTGATGATGTAGTAGGGTGATGATGTAGTAGGGTGATGATGTTAACTCTCATTCTGTCTATGCCACACTCTGTTCCGCGTCAATCAAGTCTAAAATAACCTTGATTCATCCTGAAACATAGCGTTTGCCCAACGACGAGTGTTCCAACGATGAGTTTCTCGACACTACAACGACGTCTTGCAGTAATGTGACGGGCCGTCAATCATGGACGTCAGGCATGCAGGTTCCATCTGCGTAGACGATTACTACTCATCTGTCTACTCACTCCTACCTGAAGCTCTGTGAAGCTCGTCTACCATCTGAGAGTCACTTTGACAACGGTTCCGTAACTCAGTCGTTCTGATAAAACGTATGGCATCAACGTTATTTGTCTGTCGATATCGTGATTACAATCTCATACTTATTGACTGTGGAACGTCACGAAATGCAAAACTCGTTGTGAAAAGGGATAACCATTTTCTAAATCCAGACACAATCATATAACTTGATTCCCGATTAAAATTACCCCACAATGGAAACCCCCTACAATGCAATATGTTGACTGTCTCATGCTCATCATATAAGGTGTTTGAGTTATGTTCATCCGTTTATTATGCCAACAAATTTGATTGTATAGTTCTAAGTTCTGCATCAATTGAATGCATCGCGATAGTTTTTGGGTTTGGATTTGAGTTAAATTGGCGACTATAAGGCGTCCTGAAGGTGACGGACGGGACCTGAAGGTGACGGACGAGACCTGAAGATGACGGACGAGACCTGAAGGTGACGGACGGGACCTGAAGGTGACGGACGAGACCTGAAGGTGACGGCTGAGACCTGAAGGTGACGGACGGGACCTGAAGGTGACGGACGAGACCTGAAGGTGACGGCTGAGACCTGAAGGTGACGGACGGGACCTGAAGGTGACGGACGAGACCTGAAGGTGACGGGCGAGACCTGAAGGTGACGGCTGAGACCTGAAGGTGACGGACGGGACCTGAAGGTGACGGACGAGACCTGAAGATGACGGACGAGACCTGAAGGTGACGGACGGGACCTGAAGGTGAAGGACCTGACGTGACGGCTGAGAGCTGAAGATGACGGACGAGACCTGAAGGTGACGGACGGGACCTGAAGGTGACGGACGGGACCTGAAGGTGACGGCTGAGACCTGAAGGTGACGGACGGGACCTGAAGGTGACGGACGGGACCTGAAGGTGACGGCTGAGACCTGAAGATGACGGACGAGACCTGAAGGTGACGGACGGGACCTGAAGGTGACGGACGAGACCTGAAGGTGACGGACGAGACCTGAAGGTGACGGGCGAGACCTGAAGGTGACGGGCGAGACATGAAGGTGACGGACGGGACCTGAAGGTGACGGACAGGACCTGAAAAGGTGAGGACGAGACCGAAGGTGACGGACGGACCTGAAGGTGACGGACGAGACCTGAAGGTGACAGCTGAGACCGAAGGTGACGGACGGACCTGAAGATGACAGGCGAGACCTGAAGGTGACGGGCGAGACATGAAGGTGACGGCTGAGACCTGAAGGTGACGGACGGGACCTGAAGGTGACGGACGAGACCTGAAGATGACGGACGAGACCTGAAGGTGACGGACGGGACCTGAAGGTGACGGACGGGACCTGAAGGTGACGGACAGGACCTGAAGGTGACAGCTGAGAGCTGAAGATGACGGACAGAGACCCTGAAGGTGACGGACGGGACCTGAAGGTGACGGACAGGACCTGAAGGTGACAGCTGAGACCTGAAAGGTGACGGACAGGACCTGAAAGGTGACGGACAGGACCTGAAGGTGACGGCTGAGACCTGAAGATGACGGACGAGACCTGAAGGTGACGGGCGAGACCTGAAGGTGACGGACGAGACCTGAAGGTGACGGACGGGACCTGAAGGTGACGGACGAGACCTGAAGGTGACGGACGAGACCTGAAGGTGACAGGCGAGACCTGAAGGTGACGGGCGAGACATGAAATGTGACGGACGGGACCTGAAAAGGTGACGGACGGGACCTGAAGGTGACGGACGACGAGACCTGAAGATGACGGACGAGACCTGAAGGTGACGGGCGAGACATGAAGGTGACGGCTGAGACCTGAAGGTGACGGACGGGACCTGAAGGTGACGGACGGGACCTGAAGGTGACGGCTGCGACCTGAAGGTGACGGGCGAGACATGAAGGTGACGGCTGAGACATGAAAGTGACGGCTGAGACCTGAAGGTGACGGACGGGACCTGAAGGTGTTTTACGCCTCTTTCAACAGTCCTCCACGGCGTGTCAGCTGATGTAGGAAGAAACTCCTAAGTACTGAAGGCCCGACGTTTACCACTCTGGTGAAGCCCACGATCTTGGGTATGGTGGCGACAAAGCAAAAACCATAATCAGTATGAATGTGAGAATCGGAGCCGCGACCATGGATTCTAACACGACAAACGCTATACAACAAACTGCGGCGTCTTGGACGATATTCCCTCCCCCGTTTCACACAATAACAGTGCTTGTCTCGTTACAGTCAAGGACGTGGTTGTGCTCTGTTTGTTGCGGATAACGGGCCGATGTTGTTGCGCTCTTCAACCAGGAAGTTGTACAGGTTGAGTGTTAATAATAGAAGTGACTCAGAGTAGATCTGAAGTGAGCGGTGTTTTTTATTCGTTTTCGTCAGTCGACTGTGAGCCAATGACTGAGTCGACATGTCATCTTACATTATCCCCTTCGAAAAACCAATATCACGCGCAATCCAGACAAGTTGACTTCCGCGAATCTCCCTTTCACAGATAATAATTACTCATCAAACAAACTCTTCACTCAGCGTGAAACTGATAAATCAACGTTCACAGCCCTCATTGTAGGGAAAAACTGAATAAGCAGAAAACCCGCGTTGTGGGGAAAAACCTACTGAACTGACAACTGTTTATATTTCCCGGTGTAATAGCCGTTTGGTATAGTGAGTAAGTACATGGGGATTTAACTCAATGTACTCATGTCATGACGCTGCCCTAAACCCAGTGACCTAGGTACAAGTCGATCATTTGATGGTACTACTGATATATATTGACCGCCTCCGTGGTGTAGTGGTTAGAGCGTCCGCCCGGAGAGCGAAAGGTCGCGGGTTCGATCCCCGACAGCGTCATACCAAAAGACGTTAAAATATGATACTTGTTGGTCCCTGCCTGTCGCTCGGCATTAATTGGTACATCAAGGACTGGTCGGCTTGGAGTCAGTATAATGTGTCTGTGTGAGGTATTCATGCTTCACTGCGGCATGGTATCTCAGTGGGCTAGTACTATAAAACCAGCTTAAGTCTGGGCTAGCACAAGCAGCCGCACATACACATACACACGCCTGCCCGTCGTCATATGAGCGAAATATTCTCAAGCACGACGCTAAACCCAATTTCACCTCACCTCATTACTGATATATAGCCTGCACTCATGGTCCGAAGGCATAATCAATATCCATAAAAAAGCGCTACTCTCTCAATAGTTTCCATGGAACTATTAGAAGGAATATCTTTCTTCACCCTATCCTTTGAAATTTTGTACCCGTCAGTGACGTCATCCCACTGTCCTGTTATTGTATACATCTCATGAAATACGGAACTTGTGCTAAATATAAATTCCTCAGACTTCACAAAAAAAACACATTTGGTTTTATAAAAATCTTCGTACCTGTGGTGAGTGAGCCGCAAGGCAACAAAGTCGCCGTTTTAAGAATTTCTTTTTCAAGTTCATGTGGGCCAGCATACGTCTGTAACATTTAGTTGGTGGAAATATAAATGTTGATTTCAAGTTGTTTCAGGTTTTCGTTAGGTTTACAGGTCTTCTATGAGATTCAAAATCCGAGGATGAGATATTTGTATCTTTCATGTACAAATGCCCACCACCAGATGTTTCTGTCCGTTTTGATTGATGTGCAATGTTCCTGAGTAGGTTCAGGGAGACTATAAGTTGTTGTAGATATCCCTGGTAGGTTAGGGGCGAGTTTGAATATCAAATTTGTGTAGAATGAGTGATTTGAGTTCAGCAGCTTCAAACGGTATTGCAGTGATATCACAGTAAGTCAGCAAGATGTGAAGGAGAGCCTGAAGTGATACAGTACATGGACCTTTACGACTCTAGTGAGTGAGTGAGTTTAGTTTTACACCGCACTCAGCAATATTCCAGCTATATGGCGGCGGTCTGTAAATAATCCAGTCTGGACCAGACAAACCAGTGATCAACAGCATAAGCATCGACCTGCACAATTGGGAACCGATGACATGTGTCAACCAAGCCAGCAATCCTGACCACCGATCCCGCGACTCTAGTGTAACCTACTAGCACAGGTTTGAGTGTTGACTAACCAGGGAACATAATCAGAGCAGGCCAGGATTTGAACCCACTTGGCCTATAGCATGTCTGAGAAATGCAACTCTGCGTATTGAACAGCTGTGGCTTAGAAGACATTGCCACCCATGTGTGTATATTTTGTGTGTTGGTTGTTAGACGGCACACTCAGTAATATGACACTAGTTCAAATATTCAAGCCAGGACCAGACAATCCAGTGACTTAATCCGATCATCCATCAGTGAAATTGGGATATGATGACGTTTGACCACCTGATCTGCTTGCGACAAGTATCAGTTGCTTAAGACCTGGATCTTGACAGGTCGGTCTCATCCATGTGTGGATAACAGGCTACAGGAAGAAACTACAGAACATGTGTATCATCTGAATACTTTATAGTCATATGCATACGAAAATATACTTTAGGCATATTGCAAAAATTGTACTGCAAAAGGGACAGCCAGGTGAAAAATTAATATTACAAAAGTAAACATGTGAATATGAGTAAAAACGAATCTGCATGATATAGTGCACATGACATTACCATAATATACACAGAGAAGATTATAAGTTACAAGGGGATAACACTCACTCGTATGGTTAACATTTAATTATACAAAAATACATTTTGAATGTATATCTGATTACACTGCAGTTAGTTCATTTTTCAGATTTGAAAACTAACATCTATTGCATACTACCGTACAAAGAGTTAAATCATCTGTATACTGTATACTTAACATACAAACTGCCAGCCCTAGCTATGGTTGTTAATCAGCCATGGTTTTTGTTCGGGCACTTGACAGAGTCATGTGATGTAAAGGTGACCAGTCTGGGAGCTATCTTTCAGAGCAGGTCTGGGACACCAAGGCATCTGTTGCCAAATGGGTTTTTCCCTGCCAAAGACACTACAATGTAGGACTATATGTTACATTAGAAATAAGGCCAGGTATCCAAGTATCTAGATCTATCTGCCACTACCTGTGAGATACAGTTTATACACAACCCGGAGGTTTGTTTCGGGACCACTACTATGAGACCAGTACTGTTACAAAATACATACAGCGTGTATTATGTGCCAGTGAGACCTAGACGGAATGCTATAACCTCCTCCTCATCTACACGGAGCTGTTCTTCCTCCCCTCCACCCTCACTCCGCTTAAACTCCTCATGTCATAGATAGTACCTACTTTTAGCAATGGTAACCCTTAAGAGCCCATAAGCTATTTCACTCAAAGGCATCATCCCTTAAAGTGGGCAATTCCATACGCTTTTGAAGCAAATGTTACAAAATATCTGAAACACATCTGACACCAATGTCCAGCACAGTGAATATTGTGGCCATGGTATCCTGTGGTAATGACCAGGTGCTGACACAACACACAGTTGGCCCACGGGCCCATCAGTCTCAAGGCTGACAGACACCGACAGTCATCCACAGGTAACACAAGGTTGGCCTGCAGCAATTTACAATGTGGAGCAAGCTGAGCATATCATTCACTTATATCAAAAGGTAAAAGCAAATGAATGAACAAATTCAAGCCAAACGGAATGTCACATATATATATGTATATATATATAGGTACATAAACATAAATGTTTAATAATAATTGTATACATAAATAGTGTAAATCAAAAATATAACAATAAAAATACAACAGGAATGGTCAGACATTTGTCCTAACATTTCTCTCTCTCCCCTGCCTTAGTCTGCATAGACAGGCAGAGCTGGGTGGGAACAACTGCACTCTCTTGAGTAGAACACATATAGGACTGCATAAACATAGGAGTCTCTGGACCCTGCATATAAACACATATGGAGCATGATCGGTGAGCAAAGTTCTCATCACAATGTGCTGATGTACATCGGAATGATGACTCTCCAGCACAATACATCTGAGGGCCCTCCGGAGGCTGCGTGGGCAGCTAGAGCAAGCCTGTATCCAGCAGTATTGGGTCTGCTGACTCATTCATGTGGCAATGTGGTGTGTTTGAAAGTTGGTGGTGATGGCTGTCGGGGTGGTGTGTACGGCCTCTACTGCCGCTTCGGTCTGTTCATGGTGGTCAGCATCAAACTGATGTAGGAGGTGAGCAGGTCGTCCATCTTGTAGCCCTGCAACATCACACACAGTATTACTGGTGACTCAGCGGCAGGAGTGGGTGACTTGCCACATGAGTAGTTAGTTCTACACAGGCAATATTGTAGTAGTACATCACAAGTTTTTCACAAGCAAACCAGATGGTGACTGTAGGAGCAATGCCCAATCTTGTGAGGTGTAAGCAGTCACAGCTGTCGCTAGCTCATCAACATGTTAGTCACCTCACACTGCTGGGTCCAGGTACAAACCTAGTACCGCTTTCTGACACCTTCACAAACTGTTACATTCTGCTTTCATAAATTCTGACAATTTGTTCGGGTGGTGCAAACCTTGTATGTGTACAGCTTTCTGACACCTTCACAAACTGTTACATTCTGCTTTCATAAATTCTGACAATTTGTTCGGGTGGTGCAAACCTTGTATGTGTACACCTTTCTGACACCTTCACAAACTGTTACATTCTGCTTTCATAAATTCTGACAATTTGTTCGGGTGGTGCAAACCTTGAATGTGTACGGCTTTCTGACACCTTCACAAACTGTTACATTCTGCTTTCATAAATTCTGACAATTTGCTAGGTTGGTGCAAACCTTGTATGTGTACCGCTTTCTGACACCTTCACAAACTGTTACATTCTGCTTTCATAAATTCTGACAATTTGTTAGGGTGGTGCAAACCTTGTATGTGTACAGCTTTCTTACACCTTCATAAACTGTTACATTCTGCTTTCATAAATTCTGACAATTTGCTAGGGTGGTGCAAACCCTTGTATGTGTACAGCTTTCTTACACCTTCACAAACTGTTACATTCTGCTTTCATAAATTCTGACAATTTGTTAGGGTGGTGCAAACCTTGTATGTGTACCGCTTTCTGACACCTTCACAAGCTGTTACATTCTGCTTTCATAAATTCTGACAATTTATTAGGGTGGTGCAAGCCTTGTATGTGTACAGCTTTCTGACACCTTCATAAACTGTTACATTCTGCTTTCATAAATTCTGACAATTTGTTAGGGTGGTGCAAACCTTGTATGTGTACAGCTTTCCCACACCTTCACAAACTGATACACACTAATCACACAGGATGTCAACATGGGAAGCTAATACAGTCAGTGTCAGCAAAGAATGTTAATGACTCACCAGTGATGTCTCACACAACAGCTTGCTGCCACGCACCAGGTTGCCGATGGTCATGTGGAAGTAGGTGTTACCACTGCTCCAGTTGGAGATCTTGGTGAAAGGATGGGTGGCAAGGATCTCCTGGCAAACACAAACATCCGTGTGTCAGTAATGTCTTGTCTGTTGTGGTAATGTCCAGGGATACCATGACGAGAATGTGTGTTCCTCAAGTCTCAGTGTACACACTCTTGACATTCATATTGACTATTAACGCCAGGGTACCAGAAGCATTGACTGCTACGACTGAGATGAAGCCATTTTGAAAGTACGTGGCTGAAAATTGTTTTTTCATTGCAGGAAATAGGTACCAATTTTTTTCTATCAATAAAATAAGGTGTATTAAAATGAAATATGTGTTTGCAGACATTGTTAAATGTGGGAGATTTATTAAATCAACTATATGAAAGGTAGATTCCTTGAAGTATACATAATTTTGAGTGGGCTATGGCCTGACCAGTATACTGTCCTGCATTCATGAATCTGTGGTCAGCTTACCGCCTTCCACTGCTGAAGGAATTATACCAATCTGCTGATGTAAGTCCTCCAGTGTGTTGATGAATAGTGGTACGTACCTTGCTATGGGGGTGGATGAGGTTCACACCACTCTTGTTGATGGCGATAAGCAGGATCTCAGGGTAATTGGGCTCTGTTGTTTGCTGTGCAGGAAATAATCATTGGCCCTTATCAAGCATCCAAAATACATGGGATTAACTTGGGTCTGTCTAAGTTTGAGTAATTGGTGACCTCAGCATTAGATTTTTGGGGGTACATGACATGAATATGGCTGCTCTGAGTGGCATTTTAGAAGTTGGAAGTCAGATAATATGGATGACAACGTCTTTTATTCTAGAGCACAATGTTTCGATACAGGTTCTTGTATTGTTTTCATACTTGAAAACGATACAAGAACCTGTATTGAAATGTCATGCTCTAGAATAAAAGAAGTTGTCATCCAGATATATATACTTGTTCTATCTATATGAATATAGCTGGGTACTGAGGGGAGAACATTTCAAAGAACATTATTTGTGCCCTTTCTTGATGAAAGTCTCATATTGTCAACCTGATCATGCAATCAAGAACAACGTTGATAAATTTAGTGATTCAAGCAGACATGTTAATTAATTTTTGTTTGCATCATAAAATATTCACATCAAATTTCACTTTGCATGCAGGAACCAATACTGTGTCTGGTAAATTCCGATACATAAGTGGTAAGTCATTGATAACAGGCATCACAACACATCCATTGCCTAGGCATCTAAAACCTGAATATTCTGGAGTTTACCTTGACTTCAAAGAATGCTGATCCAAATGTTGGCCACTTAAAGATGATCTTGAGGAACTCCACCTTGGCATCTTCCTGGCTTTTGCCAGCATCTCTGTTGTATGCAGCCACTATCGCCTGCAGCAGTCACGATTGGGCTCTAACTACAGAGATTGGTGAATAGGGAACCATGGTCACAAACAGTGGGCTCTAACTACAGAGATTGGTGAATAGGGAACCACGGACACAAACAGTGGGCTCTAACTACAGAGATTGGTGAATAGGGAACCATGGTCACAAACAGTGGGCTCTACCTACAGAGATTGGTGGATAGGGAATCATGGTCACAAATAGTGGCACAGTTGGGCTCTAATCAGAGATGGGTGATTACGAGGCCATGATCACAAACAGTGGCACAGTTGGGCTCTAACCAGAGATTGGTGAACAGAGATTAGTGAACAGGAGACCATGGTCATAACAGACTTTCTATTACAAAGCAAAGCACATGAAACTACAGAAACCACTTACCCTTTTCCAGTCTTCAGGTGACTGAGCTTTAACCATATCTTGTGGTAGGAATTCACGCAATGCTCTCCTGCAAAATAGGGGCATATACCAATGATTGTCTATGTCAAAACACATCCTGTAACACAATACCCGAGAGTAACTGGTGAATACTCACACCAACGTTTGCAGTTCCTTCTTGCTCTCTCCATACTTGACCCTGTATATGAGAGCACCCAGGATTGCTGCTTCCTCCTTGCTGCACCGGTGGTAGCCACGCAGCAGTTTCGGCAGCTCCTACAACACAGAACAGGGCTAGATGCAGGAAACAGGGCTAAATACAGGAACACAGGCTACATACGGAAAACAGGGCTACATACAGGAAACAGGGCTACATGCAGGAACTTGGGTTAGATGCAGGAAACAGGGCTACATACAGGAACCTGGGTTAGATGCAGGAGACAGGGCTACATGCAGGAAACAGGGCTAGATACAGGAAACAGGGCTACATGCAGGAAACAGGGCTAGATACAGGAAACAGGGCTAGATACAGGAAACAGGGCTAGATACAGGAAACAGGGCTACATACAGGAAACAGGGCTAGATACAGGAAACAGGGCTACATGCAGGAAACAGGGCTAGATACAGGAAACAGGGCTAGATACAGGAAACAGGGCTACATACAGGAAACAGGGCTAGATGCAGGAAACAAAGCTAGATGAAGGGAAACAGGGCTACATACAGGAAACAGGGCTAGATACAGGAAACAGGGCTACATACAGGAAACAGGGCTACATACATGAACCTGGGTTAGATGCAGGAAACAGGGCTAGATACAAGAAACAGGGCTAGATACAGGAAACAGGGCTAGATACAGGAACCCAGGCTACATACAGGAAACAGGGCTAGATACAGGAAACAGGGTTACATACAGGAAACAGGGCTACATACAGGAAACAGGGCTACATACAGGAAACAGGGCTAGATACAGGAAACAGGGCTAGATGAAGGAAACAGGGCTAGATGCAGGAAACAGGGCTAGATACATGGAAACATGGCTACATACAGGAAACAGGGCTAGATGCAGGAAACAGGGCTAGATAAAGGAAACAGGGCTACATACAGGAACAGGGCTAGATACAGGAAACAGGGCTAGATACAAGCAACTGGGCTACATACAAGAAACAGGGCTACATACAGGAAACAGGGCTACATACAGGAGACAGGGCTAGATGCAGGAAACAGGGCTACATACAGGAAACAGGGCTACATACAGGAAACAGGGCTACATACAGGAAACCGGGCTACATACAGGAACCTGGGTTAGATACAGCAGCAGGGCTAGATACAAGAAACAGGGCTAGATACAGGAAACAGGGCTAGATGCAGGAAACAGGGCTAGATGCAGGAAACAGGGCTAGATACAGGAAACAGGGCTAGATACAAGAAACTGGGCTACATACAAGAAACAGGGCTACATACAAGAAACAGGGCTACATACAGGAAACAGGGCTACATACAGGAAACAGGGTTATATGCAGGAAACAGGGCTACATACAGGAAACAGGGCTAGATACAGGAACCTGGGTTAGATGCAGGAAACAGGGCTAGATACAAGAAACAGGGCTAGATACAGGAAACAGGGCTAGATGCAGGAAACAGTGCTAGATACAGGAAACAGGGCTAGATACAGGAAACAGGGCTAGATGCAGGAAACAGGGCTAGATGCAGGAAACAGGGCTACATACAAGAAACAGGGCTAAATACAGGAAACAGGGCTAAATACAGGAACCCGGGCTACATACAGGAACCTGGGCTACATACAGGAAACAGGGCT
Source organism: Haliotis rubra (assembly GCF_003918875.1). Lineage (NCBI taxonomy): Eukaryota > Metazoa > Mollusca > Gastropoda > Lepetellida > Haliotidae > Haliotis > Haliotis rubra. The sequence goes on along the minus strand of NW_025765146.1, from coordinate 90,248 downwards.
ACATGCAGGAACCTGGGCTACATGCAGGAACCTGGGTTAGATGCAGGAAACAGGGCTACATACAGGAACCTGGGTTAGATGTAGGAAACAGGGCTACATGCAGGAACCTGGGTTAGATGCAGGAGACAGGGCTAGATGCAGGAAACAGGCTAGATACAGGAAACAGGGCTAGATGCAGGAAACTTGGCTACATACAAGAAACAGGGCTACATACAAGAAACAGGGCTACATACAGGAAACAGGGCTAGATACAGGAAACAGGGTTATATGCAGGAAACAGGGCTGCATACAGGAAACAGGGCTACATACAGGAACCTGGGTTAGATGCAGGAAACAGGGCTAGATACAAGAAACAGGGCTAGATACAGGAAACAGGGCTAGATGCAGGAAACAGGGCTAGATACAGGAAACAGGGCTAGATGCAGGAAACAGGGCTAGATGCAGGAAACAGGGCTACATACAAGAAACAGGGCTAAATACAGGAAACAGGGCTAAATACAGGAACCAGGGCTACATACAGGAACCTGGGCTACATACAGGAAACAGGGCTACATGCAAGAACCTGGGCTACATGCAGGAACCTGGGTTAGATGCAGGAAACAGGGCTACATACAGGAACCTGGGTTAGATGTAGGAAACAGGGCTACATGCAGGAACCTGGGTTAGATGCAGGAGACAGGGCTAGATGCAGGAAACAGGCTAGATACAGGAAACAGGGCTAGATGCAGGAAACAGGGCTAGATACAGGAAACAGGGCTACATACAGGGACCTGGGTTAGATGCAGAAAACAGGACTAGATACAGGAACCTGGGTTAGATGCAGAAAACAGGGTTAGATGCATGGTGATATACAGAGAGAACGCTAAAGGCACAATGATATACAGGAGAGTGGGTTAATGGCACAATTAAATAAAGGAGAGACGGCTAGATACATGCAATGTACAGGAGAGAGCGCTGGAGACATGGCGATATACAAGAGAGATAGCTTGAGGCATGGCGATATACAGGAGAGAGGGCTTGAGGCATGGCAATATACAGGAGAGAGGGCTAGAGGCATGGTGATATACAGGAGAGAGGGCTAGAGACATGGCGATATACAGGAGAGAGGGCTTGAGGCATAGCAATATACAGGAGAGAGGGCTTGAGGCATGGCAATATACAGGAGAGAGGGCTTGAGGCATGGTGATATACAGGAGAGAGGGCTAGTGACATGGCGATATACAGGAGAGAGGGCTTGAGGCATAGCAATATACAGGAGAGAGGGCTTGAGGCATGGCAATATACAGGAGAGAGGGCTAGAGGCATGGTGATATACAGGAGAGAGGGATAGTGACATGGCGATATACAGGAGAGAGGGCTTGAGGCATGGCAATATACAGGAGAGAGGGCTTGAGGCATGGTGATATACAGGAGAGAGGGCTAGAGACATGGCGATATACAGGAGAGAGGGCTTGAGGCATAGCGCTATAGAGGAGAGAGGGCTAGAGACATGGCTGAATACAGGCACCAGGGTTTGATGCAATGTTACCCAGGAAACAGGGCTCTCTATACATTACTACATACAGCAAATAGAGCTGAACAGGGCTAGAAACATGGCAAAACACAGAAACCAAGGCTAGATACATGGCTAAACACAGAAAACAGGGCTAGATACATGGCTAAAGACAGAAAACAGGGCTAGATACATGACTTAAACACAGAAAACAGGGCTAGATACATGGCTAAAGACAGAAAACAGGGCTAGATACATGACTAAACACAGAAAACAGGGCTAGATACATGGCTAAACACAGAAAACAGGGCTAGATACATGGTTAAAGACAGAAAACAGGGCTAGATACATGGCTAAACACAGAAAACAGGGCTAGATACATGACTAAACACAGAAAACAGGGCTAGATACATGGCTAAACACAGAAAACAGGACTAGATACATGGCTAAACACAGAAAACAGGGCTAGATACATGACTAAACACAGAAAACAGGACTAGATACATGGCTAAACACAGAAAACAGGGCTAAATACTGGAAACTGGGAGAAATACAGAAAGGAGGGCGAGATGCAAAGTTGTCCAAGAAAACAGGGCTCTATATTACATGACTACATACAGCATGCAGGGCTTAATACAGGAATCAGTCCCACTGACGAGTAGGGACCACAAATGTCGTAAGGACATCTTTTCATCCTACCTGGTGGTAGTGGAAGATCAAGTCAGCGTTGATGTCTTTGCCGGGCACTGTGTTGGTCCACAGCTTCTTCATAAAGAACACCTGGTATGTAAACTGTGGGACAGCACCTGTAGCAGGCAACAACTGGGCAACTCAGGCTTCTCTCCTTGGGTATATACTCACAGGAGCTCTCACACACTAAACACTAACATCTGTCTAAACAAGCTGGATTACTCTAACATTATGTGTGTAACGCATTACTTCTGTGCAACACAATCAGAAACCACAAAAACATAAGAATAACAACATACTTTACCAAACATTGTAACAGAAAAATAGATGTTCATTTCAGACAGGCAATCTTATTGATTAAACATTCATTTTTTGGAAGAAAATGTTTATTTCTATTGTTTGGATATTTTTAGCAGTTTTGTTTGAATGAATATGCTAACAAAGTTGGTAATGTACTACTTTTGCCAGTTAGAATGCCCAACCGTAATCACCCTCATCGCTTGTGGTGTTTTGAAGTTGACACTCAGGATGGAGTGAGTTTATTGTGATGAGACAAAACAGTAACTTAGTGCCGTCATTACAGACCTTCCCATGGTGTCTTAAGGCAGGGAGTGCTTGTTTACTTCCAGTCTTATGAGTGAGTGAGTATGGTTCTACGCCACTTTTAGCAATATTCCAGCAACATCAAGGCAGGGGACACCAGAAAAGGGCTTCACACATTGTACCAATGTATCGAATCGGACACAGGTCTTCGGCGTGACAAGCGAACGCTTTAACCAGTAGGCTAAACCACCGCCCCTCAGTCTTATGAGCATAACTTACATCAACTATCAAGTCAGAGAATACATGTAAACAACAGGTGATGTTTCCTTTCCCTAAGATCCTTACAAAACATCAAACTTCAAAGATACTTGACACCTTAGTTCAAGTTGGTTTTAATATTGCCAGAATAAGGAATGCAGGACATATATCAGACACTTAACTGAGTGAGTGAGTTTAGTTTAGTTTTACGCCGCACTCAGCAATATTCCAGCTATATGGCGGCGGTCTGTAAATTATCAAGTCTGGACCCAACAATCCAGTGATCAATAGCATGAGCATCGATCTACACAACTGGGATACAATGACATGTGTCAACCAAGTCAGCGAGCCTGATCACCTGATCCTGTTAGTCGCCTCTTACGACAAGAATGGGTTACTGAAGATCAATTCTTTCCCGGATCTTCACAAGTCCACAGTTAACTGAAATATCCCCGAATGTTAATGTGTGGTCAATAACAAGCTGGTATATCCTGGAGCCTGATGGTCAGTGAGGAGCAGGACCTACTCACCATCCCTGGATGGCCGTGCCTTTCTGATCCCGTCAGTCAGATAACGCACAAAGTCAAAGAAGAAATCTCCCTCAGGAACACTAATAACTGCAATGTTGAAACTTAAATATGAACATTTATCACACAAATGTAATTTTTCCAGTAAAATTAATATTATTATACTTATCCTGACTCATGATCTTTTGCTTATCTCCCTTTCCCTTACGAATGGTTGTGGAACACTTGAATCCCTTGAAGTTCCCGAAGCGGACGTAAACATACACTCACCCACGAGTTATTATAGGATATTTATATAGCGCACATATCCAGGCAACTAGTGCATGCTCAAGGCGCTGGTATTTTCCCCTCGATCATTGGATGTCAATCTCAACGGCACATCGTATTATCAATCTCAACTCCCTGGGGGAGTATACAACTCTTGCAGCCACTAGGCGCACCGAGTTATTGTGGCCTTCTCATCCTAACGAGGTACCCATTCACAGCTGGGTGGACTGGGACACATAGTCACAGTACTTTGTCCAAGTTCACTGCACGTTGCTGTACCCGCAACTAGGTGTTTGCACGTATTCATGTGGCCACCATCTGGTCATATACCAACGGATTCGTGGGTTCTTTTAAGTGCACAGGGATGTGTACTGTACACTAGGGGTTGTGACAACACTGAAAGAGTCTGCACAGAAAGTTGACTCCAAGGTTTTTTACACCCGGTCACAGGTGGGCTCGATCCCGGCACCTCAACCTCGCTGGATCACTAGCCTGGCGTCTTAGCCAGCTCGCCCACCGCGCCCCTTAAGGTACCTACCTTTTCCCGCGTAAACAGTCATGTGACCAGCCTTACCTGTCACTCTCTCCTGATTTTTCTGCCCAAGCACTTGGATCTACTATGAAATCCGAAGTGTTTCCAGCGGGGAGGTCGGGAGGGCTTGACCTCATGAGTCAGGATAAGTATAAAAAATATCAATTTTACTTGAAAAATTACATATGTTTTCTTATCCTGACTCATGATCTTTTGCTTATAGAATCCGACGGATTGGTGGTGGGTCAGGCCACTTCCTGGATTCATCAGCTGTCCTTTAAATACGTCCGGTATCCCCCACATGGGAACTGCGTAGCAGCATTTCCGATATCCTATTCTTCCAACTTCCGTTATAACTCGGGGGGACAACTTCTTGTCTTACCTCCATCTCAGACAAATTGAATCATCTTGATTCATGTGGCTTCAGATAAACTAGTATCTTCTTACTACTAGATATCTTATAACAACCCATAGATTATGATAAGATCTTTATCATAAATGAGTTGCGACCCCTTCACGTACAGGTAAGACCTTTACCCGTACAGGATCTTTAATCACTCATGCTAGTCTGTCCTAGACTGTGTGCATGGACTTTCAAACTAATACTTTTCCTTAGTAAAAGTTATCAACAAGTCAACGTGATAAAGGGTGAGATTTTCCAACTCAGCGCCTTTGAGGAACCGTTAGTTGCTGTGCTGCAACGAGAGGCCCGAATTGGTGAATGCCTGAGACGTCTTCAGTGGCTATGTCTCCGAGGTAGTGGTTGGCAAACACTGTGTCCGACTGCCAAAAGCAGCCCTCCATAATTGCTGATATAGAGCAATGTCCATGCAGAGCTAGTGTTGACGCCAGTGCTCTGACTTCGTGTTGGTTGGAAGCTCTAGGAAGTTCTAGTCCTGCTGCTTTATAGGCTCTCATCTAGAACGATATCGTCGTTCTTGAGACTTCTACTGATGTCTCTGTGGATAATGGGATGAACAGGCGCTTGAATTTTCGTCTCCTTGTCTTAGTCTTTTGAAGATATATCTTCAGGGCTCTGACCGGAGACAAGGATAGGTCCTCTATATCCTCTAGTCCGAGGATTGTAGATAGCGCTGGTACGTGGAACTGTCTATCTGGTTGACCTGGTAGTTGGTTCTTGGCAATGAAGTCACATCTAAGTCCTAGATGAACTGCAGCATGTTGCCCCGTGTCGAATCTGGTTCGACCAAAGTCCAGCGTATGTATTTCTGATATCCGAGCTGCCGTGGCTAGCGCAAGCAGGAACAGAGTCTTCTGTGTGAGCAGCTCGAAGGTAGTCTGATCTAGAGGTTCGTAGGCATCAACTGGTAAGATGATGTAGAATTACATTCAGATCCCAGGCCGGAGCTCTAAACTTCTTTTGCTGGTCTTCCAGTTTAAAAGATCTCAGCAGAGCAAGTAATTCTGGTACTTTCGTCAACTTGATGCCTGTTTTCATGGTAATCACTGTACTGATGGCAGCAAGGTATGTAGATAATGTCGGACCTTTCAGATGTCTAGTCTGTCTAAGATGACACAGGTATTCCGCCACTTGAGGATGAGTAGCTTTCATAGCAATGAAGCCTTTCCGCCTTGCATAAGTCTCAAACTTCAGCCACTTGTCATCATACAGGTTACGAGTAGATATGCGTAACGCTAGCGTTACTGCCTTGGCTGCCCTGGCTAAGTATCCTCTTTTCTTCAAACATGTTTTGATATCGTCCAGTGTTGGGTTCCCGTGGACTTGCTTGGTGTGCGGATGTATGAGTAGGTTCGGCCAATCTGGTAACTTGATTGTTGGACTTCCGAGATCTTCTATTAGGTCTAGGAACCATACTCTCCCTGGCCAGTAAGGCGCGACCAAAGTCAGTTGTAGCGCCTGTGTCTGTTTGATCTTCAACAGTATTTTCGGTAGTAATATCAGTTGTGGAAACGCATAAGCGTTTAGTCCTTCCCATGATATCTTCGGTGCATCTGTTGCCCAGGCTTGAGGATCTGGAACTGGTGAGACAAACGTCTCTAGTTGTTTGTTGACCCTCGTTGCAAACAGGTCTATGCATGGGGATCCTATTTCCATTATGATGAGCCGAAATGCTTCTGGATGGAGCATCCATTCAATAGGTGACGGGTGCAGTGGTCGGGAGAGAGCTTCTGCAAGCACGTTCTTGGCTCTTGGTATGTGACACGCCTTTATCCAGATGTTTGCCTCCTCCATGATGTCAAACAACTGGAATGTGAGCTGTAGTAGGCTTGGTGATCTTGTAGATCCTTGCCGATATATGAAGAATGCCACAGTAGAGTTGTCCGTGTGGACCATCAGCATTCGGTTGATAAGCGAGCTCGACCATAGTTGTAAGGCGTTGATCACAGCTTTCATCTCCAGCAGATTGATGTGAAGATGCTGCTCTGCTTTGGACCACTTCCTTGATGCAACTTGATTGTTGAGATGTGCACCCCAACCTTGTATCGATGCGTCTACGCAGAGATGTGTGTCGAAGGCCGGCTCTTGTAAATAGGTCCCTCCGCAGACGTTCGACCTGTGGGTCCACCAAAGTAGGTACCTCTTAAGATTGTCTGGCAGCAAGATAGGGTCGACGCTGTCCAGATGTTTTGTCAGGAACCATAGCAGCGGCCTTAGTTGTAACGTTCCTGTGCGAGTCAAGTCCTGCGCTGAGGTTAGTAGACTGAGTAGACATTGCCATGTTCGTAGTGTTAACGGAGAGATGACTGCTTGTGAAATCATGGCTTGTATCTTGACCCAATAATCTTCTGGGACCACAATTCGATTCTGTGTTGTGATAATTCTTATTCCCAGCAATTGAAGATCTTGTTTGATTCTAACTCCAACTTCATCAGGTTCACTAGCCATCCTAGTTGCGTGAGCAAATTAATTGTGAAGTTCAGCTGCTGTCTGAGTTGATTGGCACTTTGAAGAACCTGTATGCTGTCGTCCAAATGACCGGCACTACGTAGACCTCGATGCTGCAGATAGGTGCCAATAGGCTTGGTTATTCGTATGAAAAATCATAGAGCCGATGATATTCCAAACGGTAGGACGCTCCATTGGAAGTGCTAAACTCTGATTGCAGTGATGATACATCATTCTTCCCCTTTTATGCGCAGGCGATCTGTGTTGGTCAGCATACATCGAAGCGTTGTCTATTTATAGCAAGGCTGGCTCCAGTGTAGCATCGCAGGGGACAGGTACTCATACCGACTTTTATCAGCGACAACTTCCAGAATAAACATTGTTTATTCTGCTGTCAAGGCTAGACATCTATTAGATTCCCATGATGACAACAGGCCGTAGTTGTATACTGTTTCCAAGGCTGCCGATGAAATATTCCCCGTACCACGGGTTTGTTTACAAATCAGAAAACATGCTGGAGCCTGCTCTGTCAGTGGGAGGCGTTGTCTGACATGGACCAATCAGCTTCCAAGCATGACGTCACCGGTGTTGTAGCAAGTTGGCCTCCATAAAATCTGATGCAATTAGTTGGTTGAGTAAAAGCGCGCATAATTCTACGCCGCACATATAACCCTCTTGAATAAGGGTTGCTCCAAGTGTAAATTCTTGTTTGGTGATATAAATCACTTATTCCCAGCATGACGAAGGAGGCTGTCGAGACGTATGTCTGTATGGATCTTGAAGAAATACCAATGTTGAATCTAGTTGATAGGATATATAATCCTAATCCCCATGCTGAGTGACGAGTGTTAATAATATCATCTGTGCGTCTGTTCAAGGATACTTGAAGGCATTGTTAACCTTAAGCCCTTTACAAAGGTCGCCTTGAGGTTCTCCAGTACTTGAGATATCGGCTTCATAGGTGATATCATATTGGAGTCAAAGTTATCAGCATATATGCAGTACGTCTCTGTTGGGTTGGAGTGAGTGAGTGAACTACAATATCCACAGGCCATCTGCTACCCCGTATAAGACCTCAACATCCGTATAGATGAAGGGATTCCTATCATCAAGTAGGTTGTCATCCGAAACTGAACTTATACAGGTATAAGGTTTGTGCAGGTTGTAGAGTTGTGCAGGCTGTAAACTGTAGAGATCGCACATGTTGTAAATGTTTTTGTTGAGTTTTAAACTCTGACAAAACCATCTGTTCTCATCATTGCTTCGTTTTATTCAGCCGTATGGTATTAGAGTCAACGTCAACATCCTGCCTGTTGATGCAAGGGTTTGTTAACCCTAGGGTTCACGAACCCTGTAGATGTCCGCGTTGCTGTTTTCTGCTGTTATCTGAGTTCTCGAACCTTGTATATGTCTGCAGCTTTCTCAAAGCTGTGCGTTGGTTAGAAGGTACCTTGGATATAGGTTCAATCGGAGGAATAGTCACTGAGTCAAAGTCATCATTACGCATCTTATAAGTGTAGACTTCATCTATATCTTTAGAAGGAGACTCCAAGTTCAGCAATTGGCTATCCAATCTGTTACCTCTGATTCCAGGAAGATGAAGTCTGGTTATTCATCAGTTATGTCCTGATCGGTAAAGCTATGACTCCGCAAATCATCCTTCTGCGAACCTGTATCCCTTTTCAAACCTCCCTCAGCCTTTCGCGAACTGAAAATTCCTCCCTTTGCGAACGTCTATCTTGAGAGACCTCTCTTCGCGAACCTCTATCTGTGGATTCATCTCTTCGCGAACCTCTGTGATGTGAGCCTACTCTTCGCAAACCTCTGTCGCTAGATGTATCCCTTCCCGAACCTCTGTGATGTGAGCCTTCTCTTCGCGAACGTCTGTGAGAGATTTGAGATCTCGATCTAGAACGGCTAGATGTAGGAGATGGATCCTTCGATGTTCTCGAACATTGAGATGTAGAACGGTGAGTTAGGCATCTCATGTCTTCTATCCTCCTCCAAGATGACAGAGTCGTCAGACTGTGGAGACCTTCGCAAAGGTGTACGTTCGCCTACGTAGTCTTGAGACGTAGTTCTATGAAGAGTGGGTTCGCGCAGGTCCGTGGGTTCGCACAGGTCCGTGGGTTCGCACAGGTCCATAGGTTTGCGCATGATGTCAGTACATGAGAGGCTTCGCCGAGCCTTCGCTTCTTCTTCGAACCTACGTTCCATCATCTGGTTGGTCAATCGTCTCAAATTTCACACGGATCAAGTTCTGCGTTGATTGAGGTGAGGTGAGGTGAGGTGAAATTGGGTTTAACGTCGCGCTTGAGAATATTTCGCTCATATGACGACGTGCATGCGTGTGTATGTGTATGTGTGGCTGCTTGTACTAGCCCAGACTTAAGCTGGTTTTATAGTACTATCCCACTGAGATACCATGCCGCAGTGAAGCATGAATACCCCACTCAGACACATTATACTGACTCGAGCCGACCAGTCCTTGTTGTACCCATTAATGCCGAGCGCCAGGCAGGGACCAACAAGTACCATATTTTAACGTCTTTTGGTATGACGCGGTCGGGGATCGAACCCGCGACCTTCCGCTCTCCGGGCAGACGCTCTAACCACTACACCACGGAGGCGGTCCCTGCGTTGTTTGAAGCTGCTGCGGTGTAGAAGAAGCGTTCGCGAACGCTGATGAGTTGTGTGCCTCGACTTCACTCCGTTGAGAAGTTGGTGGTACTTCGTCAAACAGCTGGCCTGCTGTGACCGTTGCAGGAGATGATCTAGTAGTTTTTGAAGTCGATTGAGTCGCCGATCTCGTAGGTACTTTTGGTAGAAGTGACGAGGGATCATCAAAAAACGTCTACTTCATGCGGAGGTAATATGTCTTCGTTGAAGGATTTCTGATGCGTTGACTTACTAGGCCGCGTAGATTTACCCTCCGATCTGGTAACATATGCTTTCTTCTGCGAAGTAGAAGACGACGACGTCTTTTTCTTAGCATGAGTCGGAGTCAACTGCGTTGTAGCCGATCTCTTCTTGGCCCACGTACCAGCAGACTGCCCCTGCAACGTACTCACCAACATAGCACCAGTATTATGAATTTCAGCAGTAGCAAGCAACATACGGTTTGCAGGCTGATCTCCTGTTTAATCAGTCGTGACTTGAGATGACTTCCTCGTCCGATCCATGAAACACTGCAAGATTTCATGAAATGTAAACAAAGTTACATAACGATGACATTATGACACAAATACAAATAATTTTTACAAAATGTTTACATATAATACATAGTAGTTATTGCCAAATCCATACACAGCGTAATTTTGAAGAATAGGACCTAAATAAAAAGGATATAATGCCGAATATGGGACTTCAGTGCTTGCCCAACCATCCACTTGGGCGAAAAGGGAGAGAGTGACAAGGAAGGCTGGTCACATGACTGTTTACGCGGGAAAAGGGAGGTAACTCGTTGGTGAGTGTATTTTTACATCCGTTTCGGGAACTTCAAGGGATTCAAATGTTCCACTACCATTCGCAAGGGAAAGGGAGATAAGCAAAATATATAATTTCATTAAACAATGTTTGGAACATTAGACTTTAAAATGAATATCAGGTATGTATAGAAAAAACAAACTTATCTCTTATTTGTGTATCACCCTTACATCAATCCATCCTAAATCATTTCTTCACATATACATATGAAATAACTCAGGACAATAAAATTCATTGATTTTCATGACAAAGGGACTTCATGGTAACCCAGGGATTCTGGAGCAGTGTATGTGCTTCATACTGTCTTCTCACAGCAGACTGCTATGTTTGATGAGGGTAAGTGTGTCCCAACCAAATAACTGGCATATACAGATGCATTCAATCCCAACCTGAACAAGAACAGATACCCTTCCCTTTATGACACAGGTTTACACACAAACCTTTATTAGCTATCTTGACAAACAAGCTGAAGCCTTCTGCAGACCGCAGGGCCAGTTTGTTGGCAATATTCTGGCAGAAATCCTTTGCTCTAGTACAGGACTCGACCTCAAATGCCTGATGTGACAAAAATCATGCACATATAACAGTTCTTATTACGGTCCATTAGGAGAGACATGTTAACATGAAAGCATACGACTTGGACTCACGGTAAAAATACAACAGATCTACACAGGAATTATTACATATGTCTCTGTTAAGTGTGGGAGTTGAGTGTTACTGAGCACTGAGGCATATCCCCACCTCGTCTGTGTCATCAGGGAAGTAGACTTTGTGCAGGATCTGCTTTGTCTTGTGCTGGATGGCCTCCACCTCCACTTGATGTGGAGGGTACTTTCTGGTGCCATTCCTGCAACACACAGCACTCATGCTCAAACAACAGAAGTCTCAGTGTCGAGATCATCAAAGAGAAAATTGTCCCCATACAAAAGTACTCAAATGGCAGCCCACGTTTATGGGAATGGAAGCAAGGCTACGTTTCTAGGTGTTTCATACCTAAGTGTCTTCTTGAGTCTGTTCATACAGTCTGGGGCAATAGAGTTTTTCCTTGTCCTGAGAAACTGCATCAGTTCCTTCAGAAGGTTTGTGCTTGGGGCGAAGCAGCCTGTAGCAAGCCACATCAGCTCATACCCCCGCTCCTCACTGGATCTGTAAGGAAATACCACATGCTGACTCTTGGCAGCCATAGCAATGTAATGTCTATAGCTGCTTGTCAGGTACTGCTGTTTTTACATTAACAGGTCACAATATTTGACCAGAACAAACGAGATATGATTGTGAATGGACTGTGGATGAGTCTACCCGAGCAATGAGTCACTGATGTACTACTCTCAGTGCCAGCCACCCCACTTAGGGTGTACAACATGACCTGTGTCGCTGCCTTGGGTTCCTAATGTGTTTATTGTTTAGCATATCAAAACTAAAACAGCTTATTTATGACAGGATATAACATGAAAACAGGTATTCTCTCTGCCATACAGAGACTCTAGCCTACCTGACTTGTAACACACAGCCCCACTCTGCCATCAGGAGACTCTGGCCTACCTGACTTGTAATACCCAACCCCCATCTGCCATGAGACCCTGGCCTACCTGACTTGTAATACCCAACCCCCCTCTGCCATGAGACCCTGGCCTACCTGACTTGTAACACACAGCCCCACTCTGCCATCAGGAGGCTCTAGCCTACCTGACTTGTAATACCCAACCCCACACTGCCATCAGGAGACTCTAGCCTACCTGACTTGTAACACCCAGCGCCCCCTCTGCCATTAGGAGACTCTAACCTACCTGACTTGTAACACCCAGCCCCCCTTTGCCATTAGGAGACTCTAGCCTACCTGACTTGTAACACCCAGCCCCCCTCTGCCATCAGGAAACTCTAACCTACCTGACTTGTAACACCCAGCCCCCCTTTGCCATTAGGAGACTCTAGCCTACCTGACTTGTAACACCCAGGCCCTTTCTGCCATCAGGGGACTTTAGCCTACCTGACTTGTAACACACACACACCCCTCCCCTCTACCATCAGGAGACCCTAGCCTACCTGACTTGTAATACCCAAGCCCCCTCTGCCATGAGGAGACCCTGGCCTACCTGACTTGTAATACCCAACCCCCCTCTGCCATCCGGAGACTCTAGCCTACCTGACTTGTAACACCCAGCCCCCCTCTGCCATCAGTAAACTCTAACCTACCTGCCTTGTAACACCCAGCCCCCCTCTGCCATTAGGAGACTCTAGCCTACCTGACTTGTAACACACACACACACACACACCCCTCCCCTCTACCATCAGGAGACCCTAGCCTACCTGACTTGTAATATCCAATCCCCCTCTGCCATCAGGAGACCCTGGCCTACCTGACTTGTAATACCCAGCCCCCCTCTGCCATGAGGAGACCCTGGCCTACCTGACTTGTAACACCCAGCCCCCTCTGCCACCTGACTTGTAATACCTAAGAGGAGACCCTGGCCTACCTGACTTGTAACACCCAGCCCCCCTCAGCCATGAGGAACCCTGGCCTACCTGCCTTGTAACACCCAGCCCCCCTCTGCCATGAGGAGACCCTGGCCTACCTGACTCGGTTGTCTGTGAGCTGCTTCGTGATCTGGCAATACACCTCATCTCGCAGGATTTCCTGCAACAAATCAGCATAGCTCTGTAGAATAATACCTCAAACTTTCAGACATCACCAGCTGTATTTGATGTTATCAATTCATTTTGAGATATAGATATCATAAGTGTCATTTACTGTTACTGTCATGGTCAGGTAATTATAAGTCGTGAGAGCCATTAAAAAGACACCAGTAAATATGTTATCATATAAAGCTGAATTTGGGATATTAACAGATTTTGTTAGATTAATTAACGATATATAAGAACAAATCAATAAATTGTATATATTCTAGTAAACAAGAGTTTAAAATTGAATAAATTGTTTATAAATCGTATATTTATACGAAAACAAGAGTTTTATGAATAATTACTTTATTGAACTTGATCACTTACGTTTCTGAGTGGAGGTTCAAATATGGCATCAGTGATTTCATTGGAGTTCCTACTCCTCTTGGATGGATGGTCACCCATGTACTTTAGGATAGGTGCTGGGGTTAAGGAAAAACATGCACACCATACACTTCATAATCTACATTTCACTGTTATTTTGTCGAGGCAACTGTAAATAGAGAAATATGCACATCTTTGAGGACAGAGGACAGTATTCCCCAGTACTCCCCGGACTGTGCTCCCTGAATAACGTAACAGAAGTCTGTGTGTTGCCTAATGTGTTACTGAGGATTGTGTTGAATGATGTGTGACAGAGGTCTGTGTGTTGCCTGATGTATTACTGGGGATTGTGTTAAATGATGTGTGACAGAGGAGTGTCTGTTGCCTTATGTATTACTAAGGATTGTGTTGAATGATGTGTGACAGAGCAGTGTGTGTTGCCTGATGTGTTATTGAGGATTGTGTTGAATGATGTGTGACAGAGGTGTCTGTGTTGCCTGATGTGTTACTGAGGATTGTGTTGAATGATGTGTAACAGAGGAGTGTCTGTTGCCTGATGTGTTACTGAGGATTGTGTTGAATGATGTTTGACAGAGGTGTCTGTGTTGCCTGATGTGTTACTGAGGATTGTGTTGAATGATGTTTGACAGAGGAGTGTGTGTTGCCTGATGTGTTACTGAGGATTGTGTTGAATGATGTGTGACAGAGGAGTGTGTGTGCTGCCTGATGTGTTACCTGATGTGTTTGAATTGTGTTGATGTGTTGACAGAGGTGTCTGTGCTGCCTGATGTGTTACTGAGTATTGTGTTGAATGATGTTTGACAGAGGAGTGTGTGTTGCCTGATGTGTTACTGAGGATTGTGTTGAATGATGTGTGACAGAGGAGTGTGTGTTGCCTGATGTGTTATTGAGGATTGTGTTGAATGATGTGTGACAGAGGAGTGTCTGTTGCCTGATGTGTTACTGAGGATTGTGTTGAATGGTGTTTGACAGAGGAGAGTCTGTTGCCTGATGTGTTACTGCGGATTGTGTTGAATGATGTGTGACAGAGGTGCCTGTGTTGCCTAATGTGTTACTGAGGATTGTGTTGAATGATGTGTGAAAGAGGAGTGTCTGTTGCCTGATGTGTTACTGAGGATTGTGTTGAATGATGTTTGACAGAGGAGCGTCTGTTGCCTGATGTGTTACTGCGGATTGTGTTGAATGATGTGTGACAGAGGTGTCTGTGTTGCCTGATGTGTTACTGCGGATTGTGTTGAATGATGTTTGACAGAGGAGTGTGTGTTGCCTAATGTGTAACTGAGGATTGTGCTGAATGATGTGCGACAGAGGTGTCTGTGTTGCCTGATGTGTTACTGAGGATTGTGTTGAATGATGTGTGACAGAGGAGTGTCTGTTGCCTAATGTGTTACTGAGGGTTGTGTTGAATGGTGTTTGACAGAGGAGTGCCTGTTGCCTGATGTGTTACTGCGGATTGTGTTGAATGATGTGTGACAGAGGTGTCTGTGTTGCCTGATGTGTTACTGAGGATTGTGTTGAATGATGTGTGACATAGGAGTGTCTGTTGCCTGATGTGTTACTGCGGATTGTGTTGAATGATGTGTGACAGAGGTGTCTGTGCTGCCTGGTGTGTTACTGAGGTTTATGTTGAATGATGAGTGATATAGGACTGTTGAATGTGTGACAGGAGTGTCTGTTGTCTCATGTGTTACTGAGTATTGTGTTGAATGTGTGACAGAGGTCTGTGTGTTGCCTGATGTATTACTGGGGATTGTGTTGAATGATGTGTGACAGAGGAGTGTCTGTTGCCTGATGTGTTACTGAGGATTGTGTTGAATGATGTGTGACAGAGGAGAGTGGGTTGCCTGATGTGTTACTGAAGATTGTGTTGAATGATGTTTGACATACGAGTGTGTGTTGCCTGATGTGTTACTGAGGATTGTGTTGAATGATGTTTGACAGAGGTGTCTGTGTTGCCTGATGTGTTACTGAGGATTCTGTCGAATGATGTGTGAAAGAGGAGTGTATGATGCCTGATGTGTTACTGAGGATTGTGTTGAATGATGTTTGACAGAGGAGTGTGTGTTGCCTGATGTCTTACTGCGGATTGTGTTGAATGATGTGTGACAGAGGTGCCTGTGTTGCCTGATGTGTTACTGAGGATTGTGTTGAATGATGTGTGAAAGAGGAGCGTCTGTTGCCTGATGTGTTACTGAGGATTGTGTTGAATGATGTTTGACAGAGGAGTGTGTGTTGCCTGATGTGTTACTGAGGATTGTGTTGAATGATGTGTGACAGAGGAGTGTCTGTGCTGCCTGATGTGTTACTGAGGATTCTGTTGAATGATGTTTGACAGAGGTGTCTGTGTTGCCTGATGTGTTACTGAGTATTGTGTTGAATGATGTTTGACAGAGGAGTGTGTGTTGCCTGATGTGTTACTGAGGATTGTGTTGAATGATGTGTGACAGAGGAGTGTGTGTTGCCTAATGTGTTACTGAGGATTGTGTTGAATGGTGTTTGACAGAGGAGTGTCTGTTGCCTGATGTGTTACTGCGGATTGTGTTGAATGATGTGTGACAGAGGTGTCTGTGTTGCCTGATGTGTTACTGAGGATTGTGTTGAATGATGTGTGACATAGGAGTGTGTGTTGCCTGATGTGTTACTGAGGATTGTGTCGAATGATGTTTGACAGAGGTGTCTTTGTTGCCTGATGTGTTACTGAGGATTGTGTTGAATGATGTGTGACAGAGGAGTGTATGATGCCTGATGTGTTACTGAGGTTTGTGTTGAATGATGTGTGACATAGGAGTGTGTGTTGCCTGATGTGTTACTGAGGATTGTGTTAAATGATGTGTGACATAGGACTCTGTTGAATGTTTGACAGAGGAGGGTCTGTTGCCTTATGCGTTACTGAGTATTGTGTTGAATGATGTGTGACAGAGGTCTGTGTGTTGCCTGATGTATTACTGGGGATTGTGTTAAATGATGTGTTACAGAGGAATGTGTGCTGCCTTATGTATTACTAAGGATTGTGTTGAATGATGTGTGACAGAGGAGTGTGTGTTGCCTGATGTGTTACTGAGGATTGTGTTGAATGATGAGTGATATAGGACTGTTGAATGTGTGACAGGAGTGTCTGTTGCCTTATGTGTTACTGAGTATTGTGTTGAATGTGTGACAGAGGTCTGTGTGTTGCCTGATGTATTACTGGGGATTGTGTTGAATGATGTGTGACAGAGGAGTGTCTGTTGCCTTATGTGTTACTGAGGATTGTGTTGAATGATGTGTGACAGAGGAGAGTGTGTTGCCTGATGTGTTACTGAGGTTTGTGTTGAATGATGTGTGACATAGGAGTGTGTGTTGCCTGATGTGTTACTGAGGATTGTGTTGAATGATGTTTGACAGAGGTGTCTGTGTTGCCTGATGTGTTACTGAGGATTGTGTCGAATGATGTGTGAAAGAGGAGTGTATGATGCCTGATGTGTTACTGAGGATTGTGTTGAATGATGTGTGACATAGGAGTGTGTGTTGCCTGATGTGTTACTGAGGATTGTGTTGAATGATGTGTGACATAGGACTCTGTTGAATGTTTGACAGAGGAGGGTCTGTTGCCTTATGCGTTACTGAGTATTGTGTTGAATGATGTGTGACAGAGGTCTGTGTGTTGCCTGATGTATTACTGGGGATTGTGTTAAATGATGTGTTACAGAGGAATGTGTGCTGCCTTATGTATTACTAAGGATTGTGTTGAATGATGTGTGACAGAGGTGTGTGTGTTGCCTGATGTGTTACTGAGGATTGTGTTGAATGATGAGTGATATAGGACTGTTGAATGTGTGACAGGAGTGTCTGTTGCCTTATGTGTTACTGAGTATTGTGTTGAATGTGTGACAGAGGTCTGTGTGTTGCCTGATGTATTACTGGGGATTGTGTTGAATGATGTGTGACAGAGGAGTGTCTGTTGCCTTATGTGTTACTGAGGA
The DNA here is from genome assembly GCF_003918875.1 of Haliotis rubra. Lineage (NCBI taxonomy): Eukaryota > Metazoa > Mollusca > Gastropoda > Lepetellida > Haliotidae > Haliotis > Haliotis rubra. The sequence continues at coordinate 72,598 of NW_025765146.1, read as the reverse complement.
TTGTGTTGAATGATGTGTGACAGAGGAGAGTGTGTTGCCTGATGTGTTACTGAGGTTTGTGTTGAATGATGTGTGACATAGGAGTGTGTGTTGCCTGATGTGTTACTGAGGATTGTGTTGAATGATGTTTGACAGAGGTGTCTGTGTTGCCTGATGTGTTACTGAGGATTCTGTTGAATGATGATGTGAAAGAGGAGTGTATGATGCCTGATGTGTTACTGAGGAGGTGTGTGTGTTGCCTGATGTGTTTGTGTTGAATGATGTGTGACAGAGGTGTCTGTTGCCTGATGTGTTACTGAGGATTGTGTTGAATGATGTTTGACAGAGGTGTCTGTGTTGCCTGATGTGTTACTGAGGATTGTGTTGAATGATGTGTGACAGAGGAGTGTGTGTTGCCTGATGTGTTACTGAGGATTGTGTTGAATGATGTGTGACAGAGGTGTCTGTGTTGCCTGATGTGTTACTGAGGATTGTGTTGAATGATGTGTGACAGAGGAGTGTGTGTTGCCTGATGTGTTACTGAGGATTGTGTTGAATGATGTTTGACAGAGGTGTCTGTGTTGCCTGATGTGTTACTGAGGATTGTGTTGAATGATGTGTGACATAGGAGTGTGTGTTGCCTGATGTGTTACTGAGGATTGTGTCGAATGATGTTTGACAGAGGTGTCTTTGTTGCCTGATGTGTTACTGAGGATTGTGTTGAATGATGTGTGACAGAGGAGTGTGTGTTGTTACTGAGTAAATTGCCTGATGTGTTACTGAGGATTGTGTTGAATGATGTGTGACATAGGACTCTGTTGAATGTTTGACAGAGGAGGGTCTGTTGCCTTATGCGTTACTGAGTATTGTGTTGAATGATGTGTGACAGAGGTCTGTGTGTTGCCTGATGTATTACTGGGGATTGTGTTAAATGATGTGTTACAGAGGAATGTGTGCTGCCTTATATGTATTACTAAGGATTGTGTTGAATGATGTGTGACAGAGGAGTGTGTGTTGCCTGATGTGTTACTGAGGATTGTGTTGAATGATGAGTGATATAGGACTGTTGAATGTGTGACAGGAGTGTCTGTTGCCTTATGTGTTACTGAGTATTGTGTTGAATGTGTGACAGAGGTCTGTGTGTTGCCTGATGTATTACTGGGGATTGTGTTGAATGATGTGTGACAGAGGAGTGTCTGTTGCCTTATGTGTTACTGAGGATTGTGTTGAATGATGTGTGACAGAGGAGAGTGTGTTGCCTGATGTGTTACTGAGGTTTGTGTTGAATGATGTGTGACATAGGAGTGTGTGTTGCCTGATGTGTTACTGAGGATTGTGTTGAATGATGTTTGACAGAGGTGTCTGTGTTGCCTGATGTGTTACTGAGGATTCTGTCGAATGATGTGTGAAAGAGGAGTGTATGATGCCTGATGTGTTACTGAGGATTGTGTTGAATGATGTTTGACAGAGGAGTGTGTGTTGCCTGATGTGTTACTGCGGATTGTGTTGAATGATGTGTGACAGAGGAGTGTCTGTTGCCTGATGTGTTACTGAGGATTGTGTTGAATGATGTGTGACAGAGGAGTGTCTGTTGCCTAATGTGTTACTGAGGATTGTGTTGAATGATGTTTGACAGAGGAGTGTGTGTTGCCTGATGTGTTACTGAGGATTGTGTTGAATGATGTGTGACAGAGGAGTCTGTGTTGCCTGATGTGTTACTGAGGATTGTGTTGAATGATGTGTGACATAGGAGTGTCTGTTGCCTGATGTGTTACTGCGGATTGTGTTGAATGATGTTTGACAGAGGTGTCTTTGTTGCCTGATGTGTTACTGAGGATTGTGTTGAATGATGTGTGACATAGGAGTGTGTGTTGCCTGATGTGTTACTGAGGATTGTGTCGAATGATGTTTGACAGAGGTGTCTTTGTTGCCTGATGTGTTACTGAGGATTGTGTTGAATGATGTGTGACAGAGGAGTGTATGATGCCTGATGTGTTACTGAGGTTTGTGTTGAATGATGTGTGACATAGGAGTGTGTGTTGCCTGATGTGTTACTGAGGATTGTGTTGAATGATGTGTGACATAGGACTCTGTTGAATGTTTGACAGAGGAGGGTCTGTTGCCTTATGCGTTACTGAGTATTGTGTTGAATGATGTGTGACAGAGGTCTGTGTGTTGCCCTGATGTATTACTGGGGATTGTGTTAAATGATGTGTTACAGAGGAATGTGTGCTGCCTTATGTATTACTAAGGATTGTGTTGAATGATGTGTGACAGAGGAGTGTGTGTTGCCTGATGTGTTACTGAGGATTGTGTTGAATGATGAGTGATATAGGACTGTTGAATGTGTGACAGGAGTGTCTGTTGCCTTATGTGTTACTGAGTATTGTGTTGAATGTGTGACAGAGGTCTGTGTGTTGCCTGATGTATTACTGGGGATTGTGTTGAATGATGTGTGACAGAGGAGTGTCTGTTGCCTTATGTGTTACTGAGGATTGTGTTGAATGATGTGTGACAGAGGAGAGTGTGTTGCCTGATGTGTTACTGAGGTTTGTGTTGAATGATGTGTGACATAGGAGTGTGTGTTGCCTGATGTGTTACTGAGGATTGTGTTGAATGATGTTTGACAGAGGTGTCTGTGTTGCCTGATGTGTTACTGAGGATTCTGTCGAATGATGTGTGAAAGAGGAGTGTATGATGCCTGATGTGTTACTGAGGATTGTGTTGAATGATGTTTGACAGAGGAGTGTGTGTTGCCTGATGTGTTACTGCGGATTGTGTTGAATGATGTGTGTCTGTGTTGCCTGATGTGTTACTGAGGATTGTGTTGAATGATGTGTGAGGGAGAGTGTGTGTTGCCTGATGTGTTACTGAGGATTGTGTCGAATGATGTTTGACAGAGGAGTGTCTTTGTTGCCCTGATGTGTTACTGAGGATTGTGTTGAATGATGTGTGACAGAGGAGTGTATGATGCCTGATGTGTTACTGAGGTTTGTGTTGAATGATGTGTGACATAGGAGTGTGTGTTGCCTGATGTGTTACTGAGGATTGTGTTGAATGATGTGTGACATAGGACTCTGTTGAATGTTTGACAGAGGAGGGTCTGTTGCCTTATGCGTTACTGAGTATTGTGTTGAATGATGTGTGACAGAGGTCTGTGTGTTGCCTGATGTATTACTGGGGATTGTGTTAAATGATGTGTTACACAGAGGAATGTGTGCTGCCTTATGTATTACTAAGGATTGTGTTGAATGATGTGTGACAGAGGAGTGTGTGTTGCCTGATGTGTTACTGAGGATTGTGTTGAATGATGAGTGATATAGGACTGTTGAATGTGTGACAGGAGTGTCTGTTGCCTTATGTGTTACTGAGTATTGTGTTGAATGTGTGACAGAGGTCTGTGTGTTGCCTGATGTATTACTGGGGATTGTGTTGAATGATGTGTGACAGAGGAGTGTCTGTTGCCTTATGTGTTACTGAGGATTGTGTTGAATGATGTGTGACAGAGGAGAGTGTGTTGCCTGATGTGTTACTGAGGTTTGTGTTGAATGATGTGTGACATAGGAGTGTGTGTTGCCTGATGTGTTACTGAGGATTGTGTTGAATGATGTTTGACAGAGGTGTCTGTGTTGCCTGATGTGTTACTGAGGATTCTGTCGAATGATGTGTGAAAGAGGAGTGTATGATGCCTGATGTGTTACTGAGGATTGTGTTGAATGATGTTTGACAGAGGAGTGTGTGTTGCCTGATGTGTTACTGCGGATTGTGTTGAATGATGTGTGACAGAGGTGCCTCTGTTGCCTGATGTGTTACTGAGGATTGTGTTGAATGATGTGTGACAGAGGAGTGTCTGTTGCCTAATGTGTTACTGAGGATTGTGTTGAATGGTGTTTGACAGAGGAGTGTCTGTTGCCTGATGTGCTACTGCGGATTGTGTTGAATGATGTGTGACAGAGGTGTCTGTGTTGCCTGATGTGTTACTGAGGATTGTGTTGAATGATGTGTGACATAGGAGTGTCTGTTGCCTGATGTGTTACTGCGGATTGTGTTTAATGATGTGTGACAGAGGTGTCTGTGCTGCCTGGTGTGTTACTGAGGATTGTGTTGAATGATGAGTGATATAGGACTGTTGAATGTGTGACAGGAGTGTCTGTTGCTTCTATGTGTGTTACTGAGTATTGTGTTGAATGTGTGACAGAGGTCTGTGTGTTGCCTGATGTATTACTGGGGATTGTGTTGAATGATGTGTGACAGAGGAGTGTCTGTTGCCTTATGGGTTACTGAGGATTGTGTTGAATGATGTGTGACAGAGGAGAGTGGGTTGCCTGATGTGTTACTGAAGATTGTGTTGAATGATGTTTGACATACGAGTGTGTGATGCCTGATGTGTTACTGAGGTTTGTGTTGAATGATGTGTGACATAGGAGTGTCTGTTGCCTGATGTGTTACTGACTGAGATTGTGTTGAATGATGTGTGACATAGGAGTGTGTAATGCCTGATGTGTTACTGAGGTTTGTGTTGAATGATGTGTGACATAGGAGTGTGTGTTGCCTGATGTGTTACTGAGGTTTGTGTTGAATGATGTGTGACAGAGGAGAGTGTGTTGCCTGATGTGTTACTGAGGTTTGTGTTGAATGATGTGTGACATAGGAGTGTGTGTTGCCTGATGTGTTACTGAGGATTGTGTTGAATGATGTGTGACAGAGTGCCTGTGTTGCCTGATGTGTTACTGAGGATTGTGTTGAATGATGTGTGAAAGAGGAGTGTGTGTTGCCTGATGTGTTACTGAGGATTGTGTTGAATGATGTGTTTGACAGAGGAGTGTGTGTTGCCTGATGTGTTACTGAGGATTGTGTTGAATGATGTGACAGAGGAGTGTGTGTTGCCTGATGTGTTACTGAGGATTGTGTTGAATGATGTGTGACAGAGGTGTCTGTGTTGCCTGATGTGTTACTGAGGATTGTGTTGAATGATGTGTGACAGAGGAGTGTCTGTTGCCTGATGTGTTACTGAGGATTGTGTTGAATGATGTGTGACAGAGGAGTGTGTGTGTTGCCTGATGTGTTACTGAGGATTGTGTTGAATGATGTGTGACAGAGGTGTCTGTGTTGCCTGATGTGTTACTGAGGATTGTGTTGAATGATGTGTGACAGAGGAGTGTGTGTTGCCTGATGTGTTACTGAGGATTGTGTTGAATGATGTGTGACATAGGACTCTGTTGAATGTTTGACAGAGGAGGTGTCTGTTGCCTGATGTGTTACTGAGTATTGTGTTGAATGATGTGTGACAGAGGGATGTGTGCTGCCTGATGTATTACTGATGGGATTGTGTTGAATGATGTGTGACAGAGGTGTGTGTGTTGCCTGGATGTGTTACTGAGGATTGTGTTGAATGATGTGTGACAGAGGAGTGTCTGTTGCCTGATGTGTTACTGAGGATTGTGTTGAATGATGTGTGACAGAGGAGTGTGTGTTGCCTGATGTGTTACTGAGGATTGTGTTGAATGATGTGTGACAGAGGAGAGTGTGTTGCCTGATGTGTTACTGAGGATTGTGTTGAATGATGTGTGACAGAGGAGTGTGTGTTGCCTGATGTGTTACTGAGGATTGTGTTGAATGATGTTTGACAGAGGAGTGTGTGTTGCCTGATGTGTTACTGAGGATTGTGTTGAATGATGTGTGACATAGGAGTGTCTGTTGCCTGATGTGTTACTGAGGATTGTGTTGAATGATGTGTGACATAGGAGTGTGTGTTGCCTGATGTGTTACTGAGGATTGTGTCGAATGATGTTTGACAGAGGTGTCTTTGTTGCCTGATGTGTTACTGAGGATTGTGTTGAATGATGTGTGACAGAGGAGTGTGTGATGCCTGATGTGTTACTGAGGTTTGTGTTGAATGATGTGTGACATAGGAGTGTGTGTTGCCTGATGTGTTACTGAGGATTGTGTTGAATGATGTGTGACAGAGGACTCTGTTGAATGTTTGACAGAGGAGGGTCTGTTGCCTTATGCGTTACTGAGTATTGTGTTGAATGATGTGTGACAGAGGTCTGTGTGTTGCCTGATGTATTACTGGGGATTGTGTTGAATGATGTGTTACAGAGGAATGTGTGCTGCCTTATGTATTACTAAGGATTGTGTTGAATGATGTGTGACAGAGGAGTGTGTGTTGCCTGATGTGTTACTGAGGATTGTGTTGAATGATGAGTGATATAGGACTGTTGAATGAATGTGAATGACAGGAGTGTCTGTTGCCTTATGTGTTACTGAGTATTGTGTTGAATGTGTGACAGAGGTCTGTGTGTTGCCTGATGTATTACTGGGGATTGTGTTGAATGATGTGTGACAGAGGAGTGTCTGTTGCCTTATGTGTTACTGAGGATTGTGTTGAATGATGTGTGACAGAGGAGAGTGTGTTGCCTGATGTGTTACTGAGGTTTGTGTTGAATGATGTGTGACATAGGAGTGTGTGTTGCCTGATGTGTTACTGAGGATTGTGTTGAATGATGTTTGACAGAGGTGTCTGTGTTGCCTGATGTGTTACTGAGGATTCTGTCGAATGATGTGTGAAAGAGGAGTGTATGATGCCTGATGTGTTACTGAGGATTGTGTTGAATGATGTTTGACAGAGGAGTGTGTGTTGCCTGATGTGTTACTGCGGATTGTGTTGAATGATGTGTGACAGAGGTGCCTGTGTTGCCTGATGTGTTACTGAGGATTGTGTTGAATGATGTGTGACATAGGAGTGTGTGTTGCCTGATGTGTTACTGAGGATTGTGTCGAATGATGTTTGACAGAGGTGTCTTTGTTGCCTGATGTGTTACTGAGGATTGTGTTGAATGATGTGTGACAGAGGAGTGTATGATGCCTGATGTGTTACTGAGGTTTGTGTTGAATGATGTGTGACATAGGAGTGTGTGTTGCCTGATGTGTTACTGAGGATTGTGTTGAATGATGTGTGACAGAGGACTCTGTTGAATGTTTGACAGAGGAGGGTCTGTTGCCTTATGCGTTACTGAGTATTGTGTTGAATGATGTGTGACAGAGGTCTGTGTGTTGCCTGATGTATTACTGGGGATTGTGTTAAATGATGTGTTACAGAGGAATGTGTGCTGCCTTATGTATTACTAAGGATTGTGTTGAATGATGTGTGACAGAGGAGTGTGTGTTGCCTGATGTGTTACTGAGGATTGTGTTGAATGATGAGTGATATAGGACTGTTGAATGTGTGACAGGAGTGTCTGTTGCCTTATGTGTTACTGAGTATTGTGTTGAATGTGTGACAGAGGTCTGTGTGTTGCCTGATGTATTACTGGGGATTGTGTTGAATGATGTGTGACAGAGGAGTGTCTGTTGCCTTATGTGTTACTGAGGATTGTGTTGAATGATGTGTGACAGAGGAGAGTGTGTTGCCTGATGTGTTACTGAGGTTTGTGTTGAATGATGTGTGACATAGGAGTGTGTGTTGCCTGATGTGTTACTGCGGATTGTGTTGAATGATGTGTGACAGAGGTGCCTGTGTTGCCTGATGTGTTACTGAGGATTGTGTTGAATGATGTGTGAAAGAGGAGTGTCTGTTGCCTGATGTGTTACTGAGGATTGTGTTGAATGATGTGTGACAGAGGAGTGTCTGTTGCCTAATGTGTTACTGAGGATTGTGTTGAATGGTGTTTGACAGAGGAGTGTCTGTTGCCTGATGTGCTACTGCGGATTGTGTTGAATGATGTGTGACAGAGGAGAGTGTGTTGCCTGATGTGTTACTGAGGATTGTGTTGAATGATGTGTGACATAGGAGTGTCTGTTGCCTGATGTGTTACTGCGGATTGTGTTTAATGATGTGTGACAGAGGTGTCTGTGCTGCCTGGTGTGTTACTGAGGATTGTGTTGAATGATGAGTGATATAGGACTGTTGAATGTGTGACAGGAGTGTCTGTTGCCTTATGTGTTACTGAGTATTGTGTTGAATGTGTGACAGAGGTCTGTGTGTTGCCTGATGTATTACTGGGGATTGTGTTGAATGATGTGTGACAGAGGAGTGTCTGTTGCCTTATGGGTTACTGAGGATTGTGTTGAATGATGTGTGACAGAGGAGAGTGGGTTGCCTGATGTGTTACTGAAGATTGTGTTGAATGATGTTTGACATACGAGTGTGTGATGCCTGATGTGTTACTGAGGTTTGTGTTGAATGATGTGTGACATAGGAGTGTCTGTTGCCTGATGTGTTACTGAGGATTGTGTTGAATGATGTGTGACATAGGAGTGTGTAATGCCTGATGTGTTACTGAGGTTTGTGTTGAATGATGTGTGACATAGGAGTGTGTGTTGCCTGATGTGTTACTGAGGTTTGTGTTGAATGATGTGTGACAGAGGAGAGTGTGTTGCCTGATGTGTTACTGAGGTTTGTGTTGAATGATGTGTGACATAGGAGTGTGTGTTGCCTGATGTGTTACTGCGGATTGTGTTGAATGATGTGTGACAGAGGTGCCTGTGTTGCCTGATGTGTTACTGAGGATTGTGTTGAATGATGTGTGAAAGAGGAGTGTCTGTTGCCTGATGTGTTACTGAGGATTGTGTTGAATGGTGTTTGACAGAGGAGTGTGTGTTGCCTGATGTGTTACTGCGGATTGAGTTGAATGATGTGTGACAGAGGTGTCTGTGTTGCCTGATGTGTTACTGAGGATTGTGTTGAATGATGTGTGACAGAGGAGTGTGTGTTGCCTGATGTGTTACTGAGGATTGTGTTGAATGATGTGTGACAGAGGAGTGTCTGTTGCCTGATGTGTTACTGAGGATTGTGTTGAATGGTGTTTGACAGAGGAGTGTCTGTTGCCTGATGTGTTACTGCGGATTGTGTTGAATGATGTGTGACAGAGGTGTCTGTGTTGCCTGATGTGTTACTGAGGTTTGTGTTGAATGATGTGTGACATAGGAGTGTGTGTTGCCTGATGTGTTACTGAGGATTGTGTTGAATGATGTTTGACAGAGGTGTCTGTGTTGCCTGATGTGTTACTGAGGATTGTGTTGAATGATGTGTGACAGAGGAGTGTGTATCATGCCTGATGTGTTACTGAGGTTTGTGTTGAATGACGTGTGACATAGGAGTGTGTGTTGCCTGATGTGTTACTGAGGATTGTGTTGAATGATGTGTGACATAGGACTCTGTTGAATGTTTGACAGAGGAGGGTCTGTTGCCTTATGCGTTACTGAGTATTGTGTTGAATGATGTGTGACAGAGGAATGTGTGCTGCCTTATGTATTACTAAGGATTGTGTTGAATGATGTGTGACAGAGGAGTGTGTGTTGCCTGATGTGTTACTGAGGATTGTGTTGAATGATGTGTGACAGAGGACTCTGTGTTGCCTAATGTGTTACTGAGGATTGTGTTGAATGTGTGACAGAGGAGTGTGTGTTGCCTGATGTGTTACTGAGGATTGTGTTGAATTATGTGTGACAGAGGACTCTGTGTTGCCTAATGTGTTACTGAGGATTGTGTTGAATGATGTGTGACAGAGGTGTGTGTGTTGCCTGATGTGTTACTGAGGATTGTGTTGAATGATGTGTGACAGAGGAGTGTCTGTTGCCTGATGTGTTACTGAGGATTGTGTTGAATGATGTGTGACATAGGAGTGTGTAATGCCTGATGTGTTACTGAGGTTTGTGTTGAATGATGTGTGACATAGGAGTGTGTGTTGCCTGATGTGTTACTGAGGTTTGTGTTGAATGATGTGTGACAGAGGAGAGTGTGTTGCCTGATGTGTTACTGAGGTTTGTGTTGAATGATGTGTGACATAGGAGTGTCTGTTGCCTGATGTGTTACTGCGGATTGTGTTGAATGATGTGTGACAGAGGTGTCTGTGTTGCCTGGTGTGTTACTGAGGATTGTGTTGAATGATGAGTGATATAGGACTGTTGAATGTGTGACAGGAGTGTCTGTTGCCTTATGTGTTACTGAGTATTGTGTTGAATGATGTGTGACAGAGGTCTGTGTGTTGCCTGATGTATTACTGGGGATTGTGTTGAATGATGTGTGACAGAGGAGTGTCTGTTGCCTTATGTGTTACTGAGGATTGTGTTGAATGATGTGTGACAGAGGAGAGTCTGTTGCCTGATGTGTTACTGAGGATTGTGTTGAATGATGTTTGACATAGGAGTGTGTGATGCCTGATGTGTTACTGAGGTTTGTGTTGAATGATGTGTGACATAGGAGTGTCTGTTGCCTGATGTGTTACTGAGGATTGTGTTGAATGATGTGTGACAGAGGAGTGTGATGTGTGACAGAGGTGTTGCCTGATGTGTTACTGAGGATTGTGTTGAATGATGTGTGACAGAGGAGTGTGTGTTGCCTGATGTGTTACTGAGGATTGTGTTGAATGATGTGTGACAGAGGAGTGAGTGTGTGTTGCCTGATGTGTTACTGAGGATTGTGTTGAATGATGTGTGACAGAGAGTGTGTGTTGAGTGTTACTGTGTTGCCTGATGTGTTACTGAGGATTGTGTTGAATGATGTGTGACAGAGGAGCCTGTGTTGCCTGATGTGTTACTGAGGATTGTGTTGAATGATGTGTGACAGAGGAGTGTGTTGCCTGATGTGTTACTGAGGATTGTGTTGAATGATGTGTGACAGAGGAGTGTGTGTTGCCTGATGTGTTACTGAGGATTGTGTTGAATGATGTGTGACAAGAGGTGTCTGTGTTGCCTGATGTGTTACTGAGGATTGTGTTGAATGATGTGTGTGTTGATGATGTGTGACAGAGGTCTGTGTGTTGCCTGATGTGTTACTGAGGATTGTGTTGAATGATGTGTGACAGAGGAGTGTGTGTTGCCTGATGTGTTACTGAGGATTGTGTTGAAGGATTGTGTTGAATGATGTGTGACAGAGGTTGTCTGTGTTGCCTGATGTGTTACTGAGGATTGTGTTGTGTTGAATGTCTGTTGTGACATAGGAGTGTGTGATGTTGCCTGATGTGTTACTGAGGATTGTGTTGAATGATGTGTGACAGAGGAGTGTCTGTGTTGCCTGATGTGTTACTGAGGATTGTGTTGAATGATGTGTGACAGAGGAGTGTCTGATGCCTGATGTGTTACTGAGGTTTGTGTTGAATGATGTGTGACATAGGAGTGTGTGTTGCCTGATGTGTTACTGAGGATTGTGTTGAATGATGTGTGACATGTGGACTCTGTTGAATGTTTGAATGATGTGGACAGAGGTCTGTTGCCTTATGCGTTACTGAGTATTGTGTTGAATGATGTGTGACAGAGGAATGTGTGTTGCCTGATGTATTACTGAGGATTGTGTTGAATGATGTGTGACAGAGGAGTGTCTGTTGCCTGATGTGTTACTGAGGATTGTGTTGTTGTGACCTGATGTGTGTTACCTGAGGATTGTGTTGAATGATGTGTGACAGAGGAGTGTGTGTTGCCTGATGTGTTACTGAGGATTGTGTTGAATGATGTGTGACAGAGGAGTGTGTGTTGCCTGATGTGTTACTGAGGATTGTGTTGAATGATGTGTGATGTGTTAGAGGACATAGAAGTGTGTGTTGCCTGATGTGTTACTGAGGATTGTGTTGAATGATGTGTGACAGAGGAGTGTGTGTTGCCTGATGTGTTACTGAGGTGCCTGATGTGTTACTGCGGATTGTGTTGAATGATGTGTGACAGAGGACATGTTGCCTGATGTGTTACTGAGGATTGTGTTGAATGATGTGTGACAGAGGAGTTCTGTTGCCTGATGTGTTACTGATTGTGTTGAATGACAGAGGAGTGTGTGTTGCCTGATGTGTTACTGAGGATTGTGTTGAATGATGTGTGACAGAGGTGTGTGTGTTGCCTGATGTGTTACTGAGGATTGTGTTGAATGATGTGTGACAGAGGAGTGTGTGTTGCCTGATGTGTTACTGAGGTTTGTGTTGAATGATGTGTGACATAGGAGTGTGTGTTGCCTGATGTGTTACTGCGGATTGTGTTGAATGATGTGTGACAGAGGTGTGTGTGTTGCCTGATGTGTTACTGAGGATTGTGTTGAATGATGTGTGACAGAGGAGTGTGTGTTGCCTGATGTGTTACTGAGGATTGTGTTGAATGATGTGTGACAGAGGAGTGTGTGTTGCCTGATGTGTTACGGATTGAGTTGAATGATGTGTGACAGAGGTGTGTGTGTTGCCTGATGTGTTACAGGATTGTGTTGAATGATGTGTGACAGAGGTGTGTGTGTTGCCTGATGTGTTACTGAGGATTGTGTTGAATGATGTGTGACAGAGGAGTGTGTGTTGCCTGATGTGTTACTGAGGATTGTGTTGAATGATGTGTGGTTCAGGAGTACTGCTCCACTGTGGGAGAGAGGAGTTATGATACATACCTGAAGTGGTCAGGGAGTACTGCACCACTGTGTGGGAGAGGGTGATACATACCTGAAGTGGTCCAGGGGAGTGCTGCTACACTGTGGGAGGAGGGGCTGATACATACCTGAAGTGGTCCAGGGGTACTGCTCCACTGTGGGACAGGGGGTGACACACATAACTGGGAAGTGGTTCAGGGGGAGCTACTGCTCCACTGTGGGTGAGGGGTGATACATACCTGAAGTGGTCAGGGAGTGCTGCTCCCGCTGTGGGGGAGAGGGGATGATACATACCTGAAGTGGTTCAGGGAGTACTGCTCCACTGTGGGAGAGGGGTGATACCTGAAGTGGTCAGAGTACTGCTCCACTGTGGGAAGGGGTGATACATGCCTGGAAGTGGTCAGGGAGTACTGCTACACTGTGGGAGAGGGGGGTGATACATACCTGAAGTGGTCCAGGAGTACTGCTCCACTCATGAGGACAGGGGGAGTAATACATACCTGGAGTGGGTTCAGAGATGCCCTAATAAGGAGAAGGGGATGAAATAGATACTTGGGGAGGTGGTTCCAGGAATTGCTGCTCACTGTGGGAGAGGGATGATACATACCTGAAGTGGTCAGGGGATTACTCCTCCTCTGCAGGGACAGGGGAGTAATACATACCTGGGTACTGTGGGAGAAAGGGATGATAGATACTTGGAAGTGGTCCAAGGAGTACTGCTACACTGTGTGGGAGAGAGGGTGATACATGCCTGGAGGTGGTCAGGGGGTACTGCTCCACTGTGGGAGAGAGAGGTCGATACATACCTAGGAAGTGGTCCAGGGAGTACTGCTCCACTGTGGGAGAGAGGGGTGATACATACCTGAAGTGGTTCAGGGGTACTGCTACACTGTGGCCAAGAGAGAGGGTGATACATACCTGAAGTGGTCCAGGAGTGCACTGCACTCACTGTGGGACAAGGGGTCACACATAACTGAAGTGGGTCAGGGGTACTGCTCGCTGTGGGAGAGAGTGATACATACCTGAAGTGGCTCCTAGGGAATTACTCCTCCACTGTGTGGGACAGGGGTGATACATACCTGAAGTGGTTCAGGGGAGTACTGCTCCACTGTGGGAGAGGGGGGTGATACATACCTGAAGTGGTCCAGGGAGTTAGTGCTACTGTGGGAGAGGGGGATGATACATACCTGAAGTGGTCCAGGAGTGCTGCTCTCCACTGTGGGAGGAGGGTGATACATACCTGAAGTGGTTCAGGAGTACTGCTCCACTGTGGGAGAGGGGGTCACACACATAACTGAAGTGGTACAGGGAGTACTGCTCCACTGTAGTGGAGAGGGGGTGATACATGGGACATACACAACTGGAAGTGGTCCAGGGGGTACTGCTCCCACTGTGGGAGAGAGGGACTGATACATACCTGAAGTGGTTCAAGGGGGTACTGCTACACTGTTGGAGAGGGGTGATACATACCTGAAGTGGTCCAGGGAGTGCTGCTCCACTGTGGGAGAGAGGGGTTATGATACATACCTGAAGTGGTTCAGGGGAGTACTGCTCCACTGTGGGAGAGAGGAGTTATGATACATACCTGAAGTGGTCCAGGTAGTACTGCTCCTGTGTGGGAGAGAGGGGATGATACATACCTGAAGTGGTCCAGGGAGTACTGCTCCACTGTGGGAGAGGGGGTGATACATACCTGAAGTGGTCAAGGAATTACTGCTACACTGTAAGGGGACAGGGGTGACACACATAACTACAGAAGTGGTCCAGGGGAGTACTGCTACACTGTGGGAGAGGGGGTGATACATACCTACAAGTGGTCCAAGGGAGTACTGCTCACTGTGGGAGACAGGGGCTGATACATGCCTGAAGTGGTTCAGGAGTACTGCTCCCACTGTGGGAGGGGGTGATCACATACCTTGAAGTGGTCCAGGGAGTACTACTACACTGTGGGAGAGGGGGGTGATACATACCTGAAGTGGTCCAGGGAGTACTGCTCCACTGTGGGACAGGGGGTCACACATACCTGAAGTGGCTCAGGGAGTACTGCTCCACTGTGGGAGAGGGTGTGTGTGTGTGATACATACCTGAAGTGGTTCAGGGAGTACTGTGGGAGAGGGGGGTGATACATACCTGAAGTGGTCCAGGGAGTAGTGCTCCATTGTGGGAGAGGAGGTGATACATACCTGAAGTGGTCCAGGGAGTACTGCTCCACTGTGGGAGAGGGGTGATACATACCTGAAGTGGTTCAGGGAGTACTGTCCACTGTGGGAGAGAGGGGGTGATACATACCTGAAGTGGTTCAGGAGTACTGCTCCACTGTGGGAGAGGGTGATACATACCTGAAGTGGTTCAGGGGTACTGCTCCACTGTGGGGAGAGGGGTGATACATACCTGAAGTGGTTCAGGGAGTACTGCTCCGCTGTGGGAGAGGGGTGATACATACCTGAAGTGGTTCAGGGGAGTACTGCTCCACTGTGGGAGAGGGGGTGATACATACCTGAAGTGGTTCAGGGAGTACTGCTCCACTGTGGGAGAGAGGGTGATACATACCTGAAGTGGTCAGGGGAGTACTGCTCCACTGTGGGAGAGGGGGTGATACATACCTGAAGTGGTTCAGGGGAGTGCTGCTCCACTGTGGGGAGAGGGTGATACATACCTGAAGTGGTTCAGGGAGTACTGCTCCACTGTGGGAGAGGGGGTGATACATACCTGAAGTGGTCCAGGAGTCAGTGATGCTCCACTGTGGGAGAGGGGTGATCACATACCTGAAGTGGTCAGGGAGTACTGCTCCACTGTGGGGAGAGGGGGTGATACATACCTGAAGTGGTCAGGGAGTACTGCTCCACTGTGGGAGAGAGTTGATACATACACTGAAGTGGTTCAGGGAGTACTGCTCCACTGTGGGAGAGGGTGATACATACCTGAAGTGGTCCAGGGAGTACTGCTCCACTGTGGGAGAGAGGGATGATACATACCTGAAGTGGTTCAGAGTAGTACTGCTCCACTGTGGGAGAGGGGATGATACATACCTGAAGTGGTCCAGGGAGTACTGCTACACTGTGTGGGAGAGGAGGGTGATACATACCTGGAAGTGGTCCAGGGAATTACTGCTCCACTGTGGGAGAGGGGGTGATACATACCTGAAGTGGTCTAGGGAGTACTGCTCCCACTGTGGGAGGAGAAGGGGTGATACATACCTGAAGTGGTTCAGGGAGTACTGCTCCACTGTGGGAGAGGGGGGATGATACATACCTGAAGTGGTCCAGGAGTACTGCTCCCACTGTGGGAGAGAGGGGTGATACATGCCTGAAGTGGTCCAGGGAGTACTGCTCCACTGTGGGAGAGGTGGGTGATACATACCTGAAGTGGTTCAGGAGTGCACTGTACACTGTGGGGGAGGGGGTGATACATACCTGAAGTGGTCAGGGAGTAGTGCTCCATTGTGGGAGAGTGGGTGATACATACCTGAAGTGGTCTAGGGAGTACTCCTCCACTGTGTGGGAGAGGGGGTAATACATACCTGGAGTGGTTCAGGGGTATTGTCACTGTGGGAGAAAGGGTGATACATACCTGAAGTGGTTCAGGGGAGTACTGCTCCACTGTGGGAGAGGGGGTGATACATACCTGAAGTGGTCCAGGAGTACTGCTCCACTGTGGGAGAGGGGGTGATACATACCTGAAGTGGTCCAGGGAGTACTGCTCCATTGTGGGGAGAGGGGGTGATACATACCTGAAGTGGTTCAGGGGAGTACTGCTCCACTGTGGGAGAGGGGGTGATACATACCTACAAGTGGTCCAGGAGTACTGCTCCACTGTGTGGGAGAGAGAGAGGGTGATACATACCTGAAGTGGTCCAGGGAGTACTGCTCCACTGTGGGAGAGGGGGTGCTACATACCTGAAGTGGTTCAGGGTACTGCTCCACTGTGAGAGAGGGGGTGATACATACCTGAAGTGGTCCACGGAGCAACTGCTCCACTGTTGGAGAGGAGGGTGATACATACCTGAAGTGGTGCAGGGAGTCCTGCTCCCCACTGTGGGAGAGGGGTGTGTACATTCCTAAAGTGGTTCAGGGGAATTACTGCTCCACTGTGGGAGAGGGGTGGGGTGATACATACCTGAAGTGGTTCAGGGAGTACTGCTCCACTGTGGGAGAGGGATGATACATACCTGAGTTCAGGGTGGTCACAGGGGAGTACTGCTCCACTGTGGGAGAGGGGTGATACATACCTGAAGTGGTTCAGGGAGTACTGCTGCTCCACTGTGGGAGAGGGGTGACACATCCCTGAAGTGGTTCAGAATTACTGCTCCACTGTGGGAGAGAAGAGGATACACATACAGAAGTGGTCCAGGAGTACTGCTCCACTGTGGGGAGAGAGGGGTGATACATACCTGAAGTGGTCAGGGAGTACTGCTCCACTGTGGGAGAGGGGGATACATACCTGAAGTGGTTCAGGGGTACTGCTACACTGTGGGAGAGGGGGTGATACATACCTGAAGTGGTGTCAGGGAGTACTGCTACACTGTTGGAGAGAAGGGGTGATAGATACCTGAAGTGGTTCAGGGAGTACTGCTCCACTGTGGGAGGGGGTGATACATACCTGAAGTGGTTCAGGGGAGTACTGCTCCACTGTTGGAGAGGGATGATACATACCTGGAAGTGGTCAAGGGGAGTAGTGCTCCAGTGTGCTCCACCGTGAGAGAGGGATCAGACATACCTGAAGCGGTCCAGGCAGTACCGCTGCACTGTGGGAGGAAGTGATTGATACATACCTGGAAATTGGTGCAAGGAAGTACTGCTCCACTGTGGGAGAGAGGGGGTGATACATACCTGAAGTGGTCCAGGGAGTACTGCTCCACTGTGGGAGAGGGGATGATACACACCTGAAGTGGTTCAGGGAGTACTGCTCCACTGTGGGACAGGGGTGATACATACCTGAAGGGTCCAGGAGCACCGCTCTCCACTGTGGGAGAGGGGGTGATACATACCTGGGAAGTGGTCCAGGGAGTACTGCTACACTGTGGGAGAGGGGGGGTGATACACACCTGAAGTGGTCCAGGAGTACTGCTCCATTGTGGGAGAGGGGGTGATACATACCTGGGAAGTGGTTCAGGGGAGTACTGCTGACACTGGTGAGGGAGAGTGGGATAAGACATACCTGAAGTGGTCCAGGGAGTACTGCTTCCCACTGTGGGAGAGGGGGTGATAGAGCACCTGAAGTGGTCCAGGGGAGTACTGCTACATTGTGGGAGAGGGGGTGATACATACCTGAAGTGGTCCAGGGAGCAACACCGCTCCACCGTGGGAGAGGAGGTGATACATACCTGAAGCCGTCCCGAAGTACCACTACACCCTGTGGCAGAGTGGGGGTGATACATAACTGAAGTGGTCCAGGGAGCACCATGGCTCCACCGTGGGAGACAGGGTGGTACACACCCGAAGCGGCCTCAGGGAGCAATTGGTCCACTGTGGGAGAGGGG